>NW_007731690.1:48903-98564 GCF_000696425.1 Galeopterus variegatus
GCTCGCATGGAGCTTATATTCTAATGGCAGAGGGCAGAAAAAACCAGCACAGTGACAACAAAAACCAACCAGAACAAGCAGTAGGGGAAATTTGGTGAAAAGTGTATGGGATCTCTCTGTACTATCTTTGTTGCTTTTCTGTACATCTAAAGTTAAAAGTCAAAAAACAAAAAAATTACGTATCTGTTTAATAAGTGCTATGAAAAAAAGCAAATCAGAAAAGAAAATTAGGGAATGCTCTGGGGCAAGAGGAAGACTTTTAGTTTTTAAAAGCCTGGTCTTTTTGAAAAAATGACATTTGAGCAAAGATTTGAAGGAGGAAAAAGCGAGCCATTGGGGACATGTGGGGAAAGAGTGGTGGAGAAAGTGGTGAGTCCAAAGGCTCTGTGGTACCAGCCTCAAAGAGGGTCCCCAATGACCCAGCACTCATACCCTTGTGTAGTCCCCTCCCACATTGAATAGGGCTGACCTGTGTTACCAGTAGGATATTGTGGAAATGTGACTTCCATGTCATAAAAGAGATTACAGCTCCACCCTGCTCTCTCCTGGATCACTTGTCCTTCAGGAAGCCAGTCACTGTGTTGTGGGGACACTCAAGCAGCCCTATGGGGAGGCCCACATGGGAAGGAGCTGAGGCCTCCTGCCAACAGCCAGCACTCACTTGTGAGGCATGTGAGGGAGCCACCTTGGAAGCAGATCCTCCAGCCTTCAGGTGACTGTATCCACAATGACACCTTGACTACCGTCTTATGTGAGCCCTCGGCGCAGAATCACCTAGCTAAGTTCCTCCCAGATTCCTGACCTACAGGAACTCTGTGAGATTTTTTTTAAAAAAAGCTTATTGTTTTAGGCAACCACAAATTGGGGTTATTTGTTTCACAGCAATAACTAACCAGTACAGGTGTTGAGGTGAGAGAATGCCTGTTTGCTTGAGAAATTGTGAGGAGGCAGTGTAGTTGGAGAGGAGGTTATGAGCAGCAGGACCTGAGGGCAGAGGGTGTGAGTCAGTTTCCTCCTGAAGACAAGACTTCCTCTCTGTGGGTATTATTATTATTATTTTTTCCCCAGCAATTGGCTCTCCTGAGTGTTTCTCAGGCCCAGGCCTTGGGAACAAGTTTGTGATGCTCATTTTCTTCACCCCTCTGGACCTCTGAGGTGGGCTTAGATCTCCTCTTGCCAGGAAATCTGTGGCGGTGTTGTTCTTCCTGAAGTGGTTTCAATGAGACCTCAGTTTGAAACTGGGCCAATGCCTCTTTGTACATTTTTTTTTAATTTTAAAGGCCAGACCTATTTTGGTAGAGAACTAACATGAGTTTGAACCAAAAGAGAGAGAGAGAGAGAGAGATAGAAAAGGAATATGATTAATTATAAATAAATTGTTCAGAGAGCATCCACAGAGGAGGTGAGGTTTGAGGGAGGCTGGAGAGATGGTTAAGGGTAATTGGGCAAAGACGGTGGGTAAGGAAACAGAAATAGTGGAGATGGCATGAGAGGCTCATCACCTTCTGGGAATTTGGCATAGTTGGTGTGGAGACTGGGAAGAGGGTCTGGGAACAGAGAAGTGGAGGGGAGAGGGTGAGAGAGATGGTTAAGGGTAATTGGGCAAAGATGGTGGGTAAGGAAACAGAAATAGTGGAGATGGCATGAGAGGCTCATCACCTTCTGGGAATTTGTCATAGTTGGTGTGGAGACTGGGAAGAGGGTCTGGGAACAGAGAAGTGGAGGGGAGAGGGTGAAGGGCTGGAAAGGAGTTGGGTGTGCAGGGCTCTGAGTCTAAATTGTATCCTGCAGACCAGAGGTTGTCCCACTGGGGAGCTTCCAATCCTTCAAGGTGGGCTGCCAAACGGTTGTCTACCTGAGTTCCAGTTAGGGTTGTTTTGGTCTTAAAGGTCAGAAAATCCATTCCAAGTTGGAATTAGGAAAAAAAGGAATTTATTGATCTATATAAATGAAAAGACTGTGGTTTGATGTGATCAGGACTTGTTCTCTCTCTTTAGGTCTTGCCTTCTGTCATTCTGTCAACATTCTCCTCTAGGCTCTCTCCTTGTGGTTGCAAGATGGTTGTTAGCATCTCTCTAGGGTTGAATCTGGCGGAAAAGAGTAATTGGATACCCAAAGTCTTGCTATTTACCAGGATGGATGATTCAACTGGTGTGGGTCATGTTCCTACTCCTAGGCCAATTACTGCCTGGTAGAACTTTGATTGACCAGGCTCAGGTCATGTGCCATCTCTGTCAGACCCAATGACAGGAATGGGGGAAGGCTGGCTGCCCTGATGGAAACTGGGCTGAGGCTATCAGTGGGAGAATGGGTCATGTGACAAGATGCAAAGGGGCATATTTAGTAGAAGAGTCAAGAGTGTAGCTTTATGAGCATATAAGGGAACATGACCAGGACAGTAAATCTACCCAGACTGATATGAGGTACTGAAAGGTCTCCATTAAATAGTTAGATAAATGTGTGTGCGTTTGTAAATTCTACGAGGTATTGTCACACTGTAGTCATGGTCACGTCATCATTATTATTGATTTGTTTCACACTATTTTGAGTCTTTTAACACCTTTGTGTTAGTTGGGGTAATGCTAGCTGCTATAAAAGATAAACTCTAAAATATTATCGGCTTAAAACAATTTTCCCTCAAGTGAAGTCCAGACTGTGAGTTCCTGATGGACAGTGCTGGGGCTCTTGTCCCACAGAGTCTTTCAGGGATCAAGGCACCTTCCATTTGTGGCTTCATCATCTCCCTGGGTCTTAGAGTCCTTTCTTCCAGCCAGCAGACAGGGAAAGAGAAGATGGAGTGAGGGCACCTGCTGTGTAAACACTTCAGCTCGGAAGGGAGACGCGCCTTACTTTCATTCATGTTCCAGTGGTGGGAAGTGGTCTTGTGGTTTCATCTAGTGAAAGAGGGGTTGGAAAATGTCATCCTGGCTGGGCAACCATTGTCCAAAACCTTGCACTGTGGAATGGGAGTATGTATTTTTGGTGAGCAGCTAGCCAAATTTGCTACACTCTCCAAGTATGCTGCCCTACTTGCAGTTTTTAAAGTAACAGATGAGAAAATGTGGAGGATTATTGCCAAAGGTGACTGCAGGTCCACTGAAGGGCTTTTAGGCAGGGAGTGACATGTCAGATCAATCTGTGCTCCAGGGACATGAAGGAGATGGTGGTGGTGAAATGGAAAGGAAGGCCCAGGTCCCTGTTGTCCACACTTCTGCTCCATTTCTGAATCATGCAGTATTCTGAGGTGCCTTGCATTTATATTCCTACCATGTACTGAGGACTCGCATGTGCCTTTTTTGAAACACTATCTATTGACTCCTCAGCAATGCTATGAAGCAGGTACTATGAGGGCACTTCAAAAAGTTTGTGGAAGAATGGAATTAAAAGATAATATGAATCTTTCCATGTACTTTTTGAAGACCCCTCATATCATCTGCAATTTAAATACAAGAAAATTAAAGGTCAGGGAAGGGAAGTGACTTGTCCAAGGTGTGTTGGGCCTCAGATTGGTTGTCACCAGAGCCGCTGGTCTGTATTTGGAAAAGTATTTGGGGACTCTGTGGGCCAAACACACATTTACCCTGTGGCCTGGTCTTTTAGAGAGCAAAGGGGTGTGAGTGTCCAGGGAGGTGGGGGCTGGCTGGCAGGTGGATTAGATAGCCGTTTGCACCTGCACCTCCATCTGGGGCAGCTTTCCTTCCTGTTCCCTCTCCGTCTCATTGAGTTGCCTCCAAGTCCCTAACAAAGATGCTCTGCAAGTCCCCTTATCAGCTCCTGGGAATCTGCTCTGGGGCTCCTGGCCCTGGTGGGGAGGGGGACCACAGACATGCTCCCTGAGCTGGAGGAGCCAGTTCTGCTGACTGGGCAGATGGGGCCCACGCACCGGGACCTGGGGAGATTGAGAGGAGAAAGTGGCTGAGCGCAGCTCCGTGAGGCCTGGTGATTTATGAGGAGCAGCTTCCGCCGGCCATCTGGACCAGGAACTTCAGGAAGCACATCCTGTGTGGAGGCGCAGGCAGGGTGGGAGCCCTGCCAGGGAGGAGGAGGGCTGTGAGGGAGCGAGAGGAGGGAGGAGATGGGGAGGCAGGAATGGGGCAGAGGTAAGGTGGAGACAGCCCTAGCAGCGAAATCAGATAGACCCAGGCACTTCCATGTGCAGGAACTTTGGGCAGGACCTTAACCTCAGTTTGATCAACTTTAAAACAGAATAACAATATACCCTCTGAGCTGCTGAAAAGTCTAAATGGACCCAACCCAATGCCTTGAATGAAGGAAGCTGATGTTATGGAGAATCTTCCATGTGCCAAGCATTCAGTTAGTTGTGGGAATACAAAGATTCTCAAAGAGTTTGCAGTCTAGCAGGAGAGGCAGGCTGTTTTGTAACGTGTGAGATATTTACAGTGAACTCTGGAAGCACAGAGCTGAGAACTACTAACTCTTCCTGGAGATGACATTTGAGCTGGGTCTTAAAGGAGAAATAAGAACTAAATGGCCAGCAAAGAGGTGGCAAAGGGAGCAGGCTGAGCAGAGGCATGCCACACCATAGTCAAATGTGGTTTCATTCATTTATAGCTCCAGCCCTGGTGCTCCACTGAGCTCTGAACCCATATGTCCAACTGCCTGCTTGACATCTCCATTTGGATGTCTAAGGGGCACTTCAAACTTAGCATGGACAAAACAGAGCTCTTGGTCCCCCTGCCTCCTCCACCCATACACATCAACTATCTTCCTCCCCGGTCTTCCCTGTCTTGGTAAATGGCACCAGCATCCCCTCAGTCACATAAGCCAATAATCTAGAAGATGTTCAACCATCCCCGGTTTCTCCATTGCCCTCCTAACTGTACCCAGTGGTGCCGAGCTCCCACTTCCTATGTGTATGTCCTCCTGGAATTGTGCAGCATGGTGGTCCTGACCTCAGATCTGCAAATTCAGCCTATCAGCAAGTGCTGACAGTTCTTATCTCCCAACGACATCCAGAATCCATTTACTTCTCTCCATCTCCACCCCTACCACCATAGTCTGATACATGGTAGAGTCTTGTCCAGACAACTTCGGTGGGCTTTGAACTCATGCTCCTGTTTCCACATTTGTCTTTCACTTGCCGGTCTCCTCACAGATGCCAGAGTGGTCTTTACAAAAGAGAAATCAAATCACTCCCCTGCTTAAAACTTTTATCAGACAGTTATTTTCACAGTGACTCTGTATAATCAGTCACCCTAAAACTCAGTGCTATACAGCAGCAAGCATTTATTTCTTGTTCATGTGCCCGAGGGATGGTTTGAGGCTTGGCTGATCTAGGTGGGGCTTGGTTTCAGTTTACAGGTTGGGTCTAGGTCTACTCTGTACATTTCTCATCCTCTTTGGACCAGTGGCTACTACCCAAGGTATGTTCTTCTCATTGCAAAAAAACAGGAGCAGTAGAGAACAAGCTTATCTGTGCAAGAACATTCTAAGCCTCAGCTCCCAACACATCCAATACCATCCCACTGCTCAAAGCAAGTCATGCAGCCAAGTTCAAATTCAAGAAGACAGGAAGTACACTCCATCACCATGAGGCCATGACAAAGGTGTGGATATATAACTTAATATAGTGGAATAAAAAGTTGGGACCAAAACCCAGTCTTTTACAAAGGCCTTTAGTGTCTTTCCATTAAACTTAGAATAAGGTCTAAACTCCACCCCCTCAGGATCTGGGCCCTGCTGTATCAACACCTCAACTCCTACCACTTTTCTCCTCTCCCATTTCTTTCTAGCCATGCCGTCTTCGTGGTCATTCTGCAGACTTTCCAAACTGTTTTTCCACCTCAGGACCTTTGCATTTGTCATTCTCTGTCTGGACCACACTGCTCCCAGATCATCTTGCCATCAGGTCTCAGATGAAACGTCTACACCCATGGAGCTTGTTAGAGATGCAAGTGCCTGGTCTCCACCTTCAGGGATTCTGAAATGGCAGATCTAGGGTGGGTCTTGGGAGCCTGTTTCTAACAAGATACCCACAGTTGATATCAATGCTGATGTTGCATGGACACATTCTGAGAAACACTGCTGTATAATGGAAGAAGTATGCCCAGGAGTACTGGGGAAGAGGTGGAGAGTTCTAAGTCTGTTGGGGGGTCAGGGGAGGCTCTGGAAGAACCTTCTAGAAGGATGTAGAGGAGGTTGTAAGGAGGGCAGGATGTATGTCTTGGTGTTATTTCACACCTCTTTGAGCTTCCTTGGTGAACCAAGTCAGTCTCCCTGAATTCCATGCCACACTCAGCCCAGGCCTTTCTGGCACTGCCTCCAGTTGACAACATTATATATGACCACCATTGAGCTTCTTCAGACGACCAATTCCACAGGAAGTCTTAGAAAGCTTTTTCTCTCTAAATGATCTTTTTTAGTATCTGTCACCCAGAGTTGTAGAGATTTTATATCATCTATGAAATCCTATTAAGATTTTATTTCCTTATTTTCCTTTTATGATGACTGGGATTTCCTTCCTGAGAGAAGGCCTCAGGAAGTGGGTGTACCTTGGCAGGAGCCAGGCCCTGGGGAGTGTGGGTCGTGGGGCAGCCTCAGCCTCAGCAGTAGCACAGGCATCCAGAGTTGGCAGCATTATTCAAGGTCCTGTGGCCCATTTTCTACCCAAGGTATCCCCTCTAGAACATCCCATGACTCAGGAAAGGCAGCCGTGGGGCTGTGGAGTCAATAGACCCAACCTAAGAGTTAGAGGATCTGGTGTAAGACCTAGCACTTCTTGGAGGGCTGACCTTTGGCATGCCACATATCCGGGTGACTTCAGGTGAGCTATTTGCCTTCTTTGAACCTAATTTGGGCATGTGTGTACACACATCACGGTGAGGATGAGATGTGGTGAGAGCTTTGTAAATGGGTACTGTATTAGGACTGCTTATCCACTCACCAGTTGAATATATCCAGTGATGGGGAACCCATTGCTTTGAAAAGCAGAGTGTTGAGATCTCGTTGGTTCTGGATATCATTAGCCAGACTGTTGGTGATCTCTCTGGACTTCAGGTCATCTAATCTTAAACCTTGAGAGCCTCATGAAAGCCGCTGACCTAATACTGACCGAGAAAGAATCAAAGACAGAGGCCTGTGGCCTGTGCTGCAAACTTTCTTTCTTTCTTTTTTTTTTTGTCCTTTTTTTTGAGACTGGCCGCACCGCGCTCAGCCAGTGAGTGCTGTGAGCACACCGGTCATCCCTATATAGGATCCAAACCCGCGGCAGGAGCACTGCTGCGCTCCCAGCACCGCACTCTCCTGAGTGCGCCACGGGCTCGGCCCGCAAACTTTCTTTTAGGCCACTGGTTTTCACCCCCAGCTGCTTCTGAGAATCACCTGGGATGACAGTGCAACACACGCAGTGTTCAGGCCTTACACCAGATTTATTAAATAAAAATCATCAAGGGCATCGGCACAGTTACTAACATTCTCCAGGGGATTCTACGTTTGCAACCAGGTTAAGACCCTTCTTTTAGGTACATTCATCCAGTCATGGACCCACCTGGGAACACCAGCAAGCTCGCATTTCCCACCTGTCCACAAGGACATCTCAAAAGCATTTGTCAAATAAATGCCTACTTCATTCATCCTCTTTGGACCAGTGGTTACCCAAGGCATGTTCTTCTTATGGTGAAAAATCAGTTGAGGTTAAATCTGGAACCACATTAACAAAATTCACCCATGATTTACTGGCTCTGGCCCCACTTACAGGCCTCCGAAAAGTCCTTATGAGTTCACTTTTGCCAGGGAGTCCCTTATGAGTTCAGGAAGAAGTCCATTCCCCACGTGACAGAGCTTGCTAAGTTCTTTCTCTCCTGTTCCTCCCTTCCTGCCGATCCCTGATACCAATGAATCATGGTAGGGCACCTCTCTCTTTCCACCTCTGCTGGTGCTCCCTGCAAGAATGCAAATGCCCATGTCCAATGTGCAAAATCCCAAGTACTGGTGCTATTCCTTGGCATCCCCATTGATGAAAGCTGCATTGAGTCTGGTGCAGAAGTGAATGCGCATCCAGCCTTCCTCTCTTGGGGTCACATTTTGTCGCATGGGCTGCTGGTGCACTAGGTCTCAGCAAGTCTCTTGTGAGTTCAACCTCTCCAACTTCTTCCTGAAGCCTCTCCCTAGAGGACCTGGGCCTGAGTTCCTGGCCCAGGCCCAGGATGTGAGTAGACCATTGAGGCCTCTCTAGTGTATGTTTTTGCTCCTTTCAGTCCAAACCAAAAAGGTTTAACTGATTCCAACCCAAACTGACTTGTGCAAAATCACCTGGTTGGTCTACCCAAAAACTTGTCTTATGAGCCTGGTCCACTTAGCAGTCTGTCTTAGCCCAGGCCCAGCTTATCCCTGAGTGTGGATTCAACTCAGGTCAAAACCGAGACTGTGAAGTCCAAGTCTGTTTTATTCCTCTGGTCTCTCAGTTTAGCCCCATCAACTGAAGAAATAATAATACTAATAGTTGTTTATTGAGTGCTTAGTTTTAGCTGGTATGATGCTACGTGGTGCATTACATAGTTTAGCTCATTTAATTCTTTTTTTTTTTTAAAAGATGACCGGTAAGGGGATCTCAACCCTTGGCTTGGTGTTGTCAGCACCACGCTCAGCCAGTGAGCAAACCGGCCATCCCTATATAGGATCCGAACCCGTGGCCTTGGTGTTATCAGCACCACACTCTACCAAGTGAGCCACGGGCCGGCCTTAGCTCATTTTAATTCTTATAAAAATCTTATATAGTGGGTATTATTATGATCCATTGTACAGATGAGAAAATAAAAAATCAGAAAGGTTGAGTAAATTTCCCACTGTCACTTAGCATGTAGGTGGAGGAGCTGGGATTAGAATCCAGGTCTGTGTGACTCAGATGCCCCAACTCATGGTCTGACTGGGTTGTTCCTATAGAACCCAAATGGATTCCTAGTTTTCCTTTCCCAAGGGCTCATAGATCATCCATAAAATAAGCAAATCTTCAGATTTAGCAGGAGTGCAGGACCAAGATTATGGTTCCAAGTTTTCTATTGGAAGATTGGATAGCATTTGCCCATCAGTTTCCCAAATTATCCACGCTCCCTCAAGAGTCCATCTAGACCAAGGACTCAGAGTTGAATGTCAGAATTCCAGAGCCGGCAGTACTCTTAGACACAGACCACCAAGTCCACCCCTTCACCAGAGGGAATAAATGGACTTGTCTAAGGTCACACAAAGTGTCCACAGCAACCTGGGTCCAGGATACAGGGTCCTTCTCTCATAGCCTTGGACTTACTGTGTGACCTTGTGTAAGTCATCCCTCTCTGAAGAATGAAACAGATATCCACAGGAGCAGTCCCAGTGTTCAGCTAAGCTTTTAGAACACCAGAACCCTTCGACAAAAGGGAGCCCGAAATGGAGACCTACTTTAGCAGCTCAAAGCCAGGATGGTCTATTAAATCAGGGGTGTGGATGGTAACGCTTATTCTTCCTCTCTTGTCATCTATCCTTAGGCACTTCTGGGAATGCAAGGTACTTGCTGATGCCAGTTAAAAAATCAGGGGCTTAGCAGTTTGGGGTCATTGAAAAAGAACTTCATTGAGCTAAATCTAAATCTAGCCATCATGCTGACTGATCTCAGAAGAACCCTCCAATAAATGGTGTCAGTAAATGGTGTAAATGGTTAACAACTTAGTTTTGGAGGGATGGGGGGGCTTGTTGATTTATAGCATTTGCCCATTTCCATGGTGTACATACTCCTATGATGGCCAGGTTTGAGTAACCAACGTGATATTAACCAGCTTGCAAATTTCCTGAAATTTTAACAATTGGCTCTTGTGAGTTGATACAAGTGGACTCCATCACACCACTGCTTCCAAATCTTCAAATACTTTGCTAGATTTGGATTTTTAAATTTTAGTAGCAGGTTTCCACCATCCATGGATATAAGATAAAACAAATGGTGGCTGGTAGCATACAGATAACTTGGATATCACATTAATAGCTCTTTTCCTGTGATATCGTTCCCTCTGTTTCATATCATGATGGAAATGTTGCATTTTTCACCCTGTTGTAGAACAAATAGAAGTGTGACTTGTGGTTCACAATTTATGAAACTGATTTCATTTAATTTTGACAGTTCTATCACATTTCTCACAGTTACATTTTTTTTTTTTCCCCCCTGGGATGGATGACATTATGTTGGGATACTGTGTTGGGAACTGTTCCCGTCTGAATCTTTTTATCAGACTACCTTCCTCTTTCCTGGTTTACACTCACCTAAGTTCAAGGTTTTGATACATGTACCTTATAAGTTTTCCCTGTCCCTGGTGTGTCTGGAGGAGGGGAGGTGGGACTCTGTGGTTCTCCGTCTCTACTTGGCACATGTTCTCAGGCATGAGTGAAGAATCAGTGATTCAGTTTGAACAGAGAAACTGCAGACAGATGTACTGTTCTCACACCTGGCTACCTGAAGGTACAGCTGCATTTGGCCACCCACTCTTTTTGCACCTGTGGGGGAAGGGATCAGTTTCTTTGGGCTGGTGTTTATTTCTGCATGGGGGAAGATGCTTAGGTCATGTTCTTGGAGATGCCAGGCAGGCTATGGGGCACGGGGCAGATATTTTCTTAAATCTGGATGGGTTGACAGAGAGGTAGATGGTTGAGGGTAGATCACATCCCTGAGTTCCTGGTCAGCTCCTCATACTGGCTGACATAGTTCATGAGACAAAGCACAAACCCATTCTTATCCCAGTGACTCTTATCTTATCAAATTGCACCTCTGCTGGGGTTAGGAAGCCCATTCCTCGGATGGCACTGAGCCAGAAAATTAGCAATGATCAATGAAAGGGGAAGGATGATGAAATAAAAGTGGAGTCTCAATTATGCTCTAAATGAGCAAGGCGATGTTAAGTCTTCCACAGAGGAGGGGTGAGGGACTGGAGGAAGGAAAAAACGATTACTTGGAAGAATTCAGTGCCCCAGTCTGGACTTAGCCATTGATTTCCTATTCCAGTTCCATAGATGGACCATAAAGGCCTCATAGAGTGCATGTCTCCCCTTGCTATATTTCTCCCTAATCTGCATAAAGGAAATGTGAATTCCTCCACCTACTTTCCTGTCCAGCCACATCGGATCCTGGGTGAGTGTAAGGGAACAAATGTCTGTGGGTATTACGTTAGGGATTCAAACTTACCAGCTGCTGAGAAGCTGGATTTGTGGTTTCGGGGAACAGGATGATTCTGTGCGAACCATAGTCAAAGTTGCTCTTATAAAATTACAAAAGTAATTTGTTGTGTTCATATGAAATCGAAGGCTGGAATGTTTCTATGAGATTTCAGTGATCTTAAAAAAAAATAAAAACAACACAAAACTTTTTTTTTTCTTAAACTGCTAAAAGGCAAAGTAATTGATGTTGAATTTGGTGATTTGCCCTGAAAAATGCAATCATTGGGACAGGCTGTATCTGTCATTAAGAATGGAAACCAAATGTTTTCTTCCATATATATCCATAACGTAAGACTTATCTCCCATCTGGCAAAACCTCTTTCTGTAGAAATGTTCAGAGTGGAATTGCATTAATAAGTAGACATCAAGTGAAATTTACTATTTATGCACTTTCAGTGGTCTCTGTAAACTGAGTTGCATGTTGGCCTCGTATCAATAAACATCTCTACCTGCGGGTTTTCAAGACAGATTAGCCAAGGAGGGCTATTATGGGATGAAAGAGGAGGGCATGCTGGGAGAAAAATGAAATCAAACATTCATCTGTGCAAGCACTTCCTTCCTGGATACTATTTAGATTTTAATTTCTTCTTTTCTTTTTTTTCAAATATAAAATAGAATACAAGATGTTGGTGCTGTTTGGAGATAGCCCATATCTGTACAGCAATGAGACAATTCTCCAAAGTGCAGCTCCCAGTGGGGTATTTATTTAATTCATATTGGTTTTGGACCACAGCCTGTAATGAGGAAAGATACAGACAGAAGCAGGAGATGGAAGCTGGAAGTCTGTACCTTTCTGAACATGAAAGTACAAAGGGTTGTGCATGTATTTAGGTTTTAGTGAAAATTCAATAACTGTAGCTGCAGACACTTTGCTCCGGAACACTAATAAAGATGGGAGAGCTAATAAAGGACCCGAATTTGAGCTTCTTAGAGATAAAACCTGGAGTGGGGCCAAGTGCAGCTGCCCCCACTGTTGAAGGATGCCCTGGTATGCTTTTGCACATCGGCCAATTGAAGATTAGCTTGATTTTAAGGCATTTTCTAACAGCACCTGAACCCCACGGTCCTGTAAATGTTGAACAGGCCCTACTGGAATGGGATTCTTTCAAGGGAGCCTCAAGGAAGTTTGAATTTCCTGCCAGCAAATGCCCTGATATGTTGACAGGCCAGAGTTTAAAACAGGAGGGTTCTTCCCAAAGCCAGACCATCCTCTACAGGGTCTTCTGTCGCCCTGCAGGGCAGTGGCATGAGGATCTCATTGATGAGCTTAAGTTTGAGTCAAACTCCTTTAAGACTTTCTAAAGCCAAATGCCTTTAAGAAAGATCCACAGCTAGCAAGGAGCTGTAGGGTGAGAGGAAAGCACTCAGCCTCATGACATTAAGGACTCTCCCTGAATTATCTGACTGCATCCCCATCTTCATGTGCTGTCAATTGCTTCCATTTCGGATGCTTACTTATCTAAAATCACACCCTTGCAAGTGGCAGATCCAGGACTTGAACAAAGGCCCAATGCACAGATAGCACAGTTTAGCTCAGCCAAGCCTTCTGAGGCTCAGATCCTCTGGCTCCAGGAGGAAAGAGAAATCTGGAATGGGTCTGAACTCCATGAAAGACTTGCTTTGTTTTGGGGCTTGACCATGTTTGCAGAGAGCTGTTTGAGAACCATCTTGAAATTGCCCCTCAGCCTTCTCTGCTGCAGGCTGATGTTCTCAGCTTACACCCAAATTGATGCTTTGTTGATAAGTTTGACCATATTTGCAGACGGCTGCCTGAGGACCATCTGTCTGAGAAGCTCAGCCTTCTCCTCTTCAACCTGCTCTAGCTTTGCCTGAGGTCTGATGCTCATGAGTGTGGTTATAACTAGTACTGATTATTGCTACAGTGGCAGGGATGGTACAAGGCACATTACATCTTGTGTCACTAGTTGTCACAAGAACTCTGGGAGGTTGGTGCATTATGACTCCCATTTTACAGATGAAGAGAGTGAATCTGCCAGCTATATGATTTGACCCCAGATCTGCCTAAATTCTAAGCTCATGTGGTTTAATGCTGACTAAGGAGGCTGGGTATTGGGTCCCTTCTAGAGGAATGTGGAAGTTACTTTTGGCATTTTTGCCTGACTTGTTGCGAGCTGGGATACACATGTGTAGGTGGACCAGCCTCATCCCAGGAGGTGTCACTGCACCCAGCTCTTCCTCCCAGCCCTCTCTTACAATCCCCAGGCTCTGCTCTGGGCCCTTTTTGTCTGCCCCAGTTGCCTTCCCTTCCTCTGTGAAGTCTTGGAGCCTCTCACCCAGTGGAGCTGACCTGCCAGTGATAAATACCATTTAATTACAGAACAAGATTTTCTGCCGTTTCTCTCAGCATGGCTTCTATTGCCGAAGATTAAACTTCATTCCAATACCACTGAATTACCTTTTTAAACCTATTATTTCAATGTGATTAACTTCACTTCTTTTCATTTAGCTGTAAGCAAAATCTTGTTTACAAGGCAAAAAAAAGTCTTTGCCGTAATATTGGCAATAATAATACAAACGAACATTGCAAGAAAATAATTTATGTAAAAAACAGGAAAAAATGGCATTGATACATGAGGCTCCTCTTCAATTAATAACAAGGAGGAAATATTTAAAAACGATTTATCAAAGAAATATATACAGTTCATATATCATGCATTTGCAAAGAATGTACTAATATTCATTCCACAAATAGATGCATGGTCCTGGAATGCTAATTCTTTTGTGTGTGATGGAATCTGGGTTGTGGTTAAAATCCAGAGCTGGGTTTGGTTAGCAGAGTGCCATGGCAGGCAATGCTAGTGACAGAGAAAGAGGCTTGTGTTCGCTAGATACCTGCCACGTTTTCCTTTTTGAATGCAGCCCAAATGCATTCGAGGTTCTTAGAGAAGGCTGTTCCTGCACGTCTGGGCAGGACACTGAAACCTAGGGTGGTCTTTAAGTATCACCTACACCATATCATTTGTGCCCCTTTTTTTTCAGGATTGAAATTCGAACCACTAAAAAACTTAATTTTATTAGAAATTACAAAAGGGAGAAATACTTGGCGACTTAAAAAATTGTTTTTATTGGGAGCAAACCCTAGCAGACTGTTCCCCAAAAGTTGTAAAGGCCGGGTGGCCGCTGGGGAGTGGCGGCATCTGTCACTGCGGTTATGCAAATCCTCTCCTGCTGCGGCCAGAGTTTGGAGAGGGGACACATGGCTGCATGTTGGCAAAACACACACCGTATGCTACCACCCGCATTTCTCCCTAATTTATTTTTACCATTTTCTTTTATGGCCTTCCACGAGATGCACTTCCCAGGGAGTTCCTTTACAGGGCAATGCAGAGAAATTAGCATTTACATCATATTTAACAGTTTACAATGGGTTCTTCCACCCACACATCAAACAACTTGCATTTAGAAGGAAAACATCAATATCAGAATGAAAATTTCCACATATGGTGTCCGTGTTTAGCTGACGCTTAGACTCCTTGATGGTTTAAGAGGAAAACCGGAGAGTTGGCAAAAGGCTTTCCAGCCAAAGCCTGGGTGTTTATCCCACTGTTCCTGGCCACAGAAGTGCCTTTGGGAGAAGGAGGCTGAGCCAGATGTACAGACCCAGGGCCAGGCAGCGGGGAGCTCTGACCCTGGCCCACCTCTTCCTCCTCAGATGCTCTGTCTGCCATTGCTAACCCTGTCCCCTCACCAAATGGTCTTGACCCCTCCCTTCCCTCTCTCCCTTTCCCCTCCTTTCCTCTACCTGTGTGATTAACCATATTTACTGACCACCTACATGGGTCCAGGCTCTGATCCAGGGGCTGGAGGGACAGAGGAGAGTCAGACACTCTAAGCTTTTCTAACCCATGGTTTTTTTTTTAGGTACATAAAATACACCCATACATGCTCCATCAGCTGGACCAACTTTTTCTCCTGAAACTACATAATGTTGAAATCATTTAGGAATCCCCAATGATGGTGACCTATACTGGCCATGAGAAGGGACAGTGGAATCCAGCTTGGAGTCAAGCCCTGCCCTCTCCACGGCTAAGGAATCCTCTCTCCTCCCTGTCTGGTTCTACCCAGAAGTTGTTGAATACTGATCGTCAGGAGCTATATTTATATATTCTCATTTCATCCTCATCTACTTGTATTGTACACAAGAAAATGGAAGCAGAGGCAGGTTTTGTCACTTGCCACGCAGGCACTGGCCCTCCTCTACGTAGGGATGTGCTTGTCCACAGCCCAGAACTGTTCACTGTGTCTGTGGAGACAGCTGGGGGCTGCGCCCCCTTCCCATCTCAGAGGGGGTTGTGTCAGAGGGGTGGGTGGCAGCAAAGCAGCAGAGCAGGTGGGGTGATCAGTCCTTGAGAATAGGGGACACCCTCTGGGGCAGCCACCTTTAGGGATGCCCCAGGATGCCCTCCAGTGGGGGCCAGGAACTGGCAAACCCAGAGAGTGCCGGCTTCTTGTGGGTGGGGGCAGAGGCTCCGAGAGGCTGGGGGAAGTGCCAGAAACCATCAGGGTGGGTTGACAGATGTGTTTCCAGCATCTGCCTCGCTCCTGGTTCTTGGCAGATGGGGTGCGGGGACCAGGCAGCTGAAAACCTGGATCTGTTTCAAACAACTCCATTTCTCAGGCTCAAAGCAGAACATTTCCGGAGGGCAGCCACAGAGTCAGCACTGCAGGGTCTCCTCAGCAGAGAAGTTTCCATCAGAACCCTGCAAAATCCCTGGTTTTGTTGACAAGGAACCCACAAAACCAGTGTATTCTCTGGCTTATGAAATCTCTCGTTTCTGTACCTGCCCTTGTAGCTCTGCATGTCACCGTTGGTGCCTTCAGACACCTGATAACTTTAAGATATGTCCACTTACCAGATAGAACTGTCTAGCTGAAGGCTGACTTGACCTTCTAGAGCTGTGTTGTCCAGTACAGTAGCCACTAGCCAGATATGGCTATTCCACACTCAGATATACTCTGTGTAAAATACTTACTGCATTTCAAGAAAGAATGCAGAATATCTCAATAATATTTTTTATATTTATTACATATTGAAATGATAGTATTTTGAATATATTGGGTTAAATAAAATATATTATTAAAGTTAAGTCCACTTATTCCTTTTTACTTTTTAAAAAAATATGGCTACTAGAAAAATTTAAATGACACATGGGACTTGCATACTACTTTTTTTTTTTGGACTGTGCTATCCCCAAGGACAGACCTTGTAGCATCATCCTCAAATGACACTGTGGTTGTATCCCCAGCAAAATTTGCTCAGGGGTCCATATTGCTGTGGACTGTGAGGTCCTGAAGGCATGAGCCAGCCCTTCCTCTCTTGACCAGAATGTGAGTCAAATGGGTCCTCAGGGACCAGGTCAGCTGTTTCTGAAGGGCAGTGGCTGCAGATGCTGCTTTGGTCACTCAGGCAGTTTCTGCTGATCTGCTACCTCTGGCTTCTAGACACAGCCCTGTGCTAGGTCCTGAATCTCATGGCTGCTCCCTCTGGACCCAAAAACAAGGTCCAGAGGGGCCTCTCAGGGTATCCAGTGGCCTCTGTTCCTGCTTTGGTGGCTGGGCTTGTCCCCTGGCTGACCCACAGAACCCAAGCTGTTCTAACTCTCCTGCCTTGTACCTTTTCTACCTTGATGGGCTGCTAAGTTCCAAGCAGGAGCCCCACAAGCTGTAGCAACCTTGGGAAGCAGGCAGGAGGGTGGCCATAGCCACCTCCATCCTGGGTCGCTCTCACCCTCATTCCCCATCACCACAAGGGACACTTTTTCAGCTGTGGGAACAGGAGACATTCCTAGGGCTGGAGGACAGCAGGAATTGGGTGCTACCTCTTTGCTCAGCTTCTCAGCCCAATCCCACCCTAAAGATGGACTCATCCCTCTACTCAGAGCTACACTCACTTTGCACTTCCCATAGGCCCCCGGGATTCCCCCGGGATTCCCCATCTTCCATGGGGAGCACACTGTTTTGGGGGTGGGTGAGAATGTGCTTCATCTGCAATGCTCCCTCACTGGATAGATATTTACTGAGCACCTGTTCTGTGGCAGGCACCCTGCTGAGCACTGGCAACACAGTCCCAAACAAAAGCAGCCACGCCCTGGCCTCGCAGAGCTCCCTCTAGTGAAGGATGTGCATGCTGACCAAGAAATTCTCGTCTCCAACTGTAATAGCTACTTGGCAAAGGATGCTGGATACTGATCTGGTTTTTGATGGAGGTAACTGGGGTCAGGGAAGGCTTCTCTGGGGATGTGATGTTTGAGATGCAAGTGTATTTCAAAAGCTTTGCTTTAGTTCCCATCCAGCTCTCGTCAAAGCACTGGGGTTGGGCCGGCCCGGTGGCACACTGCTACAGCGCGCTGCTTGGGAAGCGCGAGCAGCGCTCCCGCCGGGGGTTCGGATCCCACATACAGACCAGCTGCTCACTGGCTGAGCAAGGTGTGGGGGCAACACTGGGGGTTGTGATCCTGTTGCCAGTCCCGGCCCAGTGCAGGCGCGACACTGAGGGTTGCGATCCATTGCCGGTCACGAAAAAAGACAAAAAGGAAAAAAAAAATTGCTTTATGTTTTATTGGCTTGAATTCAAGACATTTGGTTTATTCACTACCCGTGTACTTTGGTTCAGTATTTGCTTCACTAATATGTCTGTGGCTTTGGGCAAAATTACGTAACTTCTTTTTTGTACCCTTGACCTAGCATGGCAATTTGGGGAATGGTCTTGATGCTGAATTAGTTTCTAGGCTTGAGCACTACGTGTACAATACAAGGCTCTTGAGGATCAGGAGAGACTGGAAAGCATTTACCAGCATGGACTGAGACGGAATTGCTTGGACAGAAAATTTTAATGAGACTAATAAAGGGATCCAGAAAATCAGCACATCCTGACAGTAAGTCTTAAGAGTAAGATCAGGCTGCAGCTGGAAGAGGCTAGGCTAGGGCTGGAATTCATGGTGGGTTGGGGCAAGAAGTTCAAGGTTAAGGTATTGAAGGTTGGCAGAGTGTGTGCCTCCCTCCTGGGCAGGACTCCTGCTGCTGCACAGTGATGACTTAACAGACCTGTTCTGGGTTGCATGTTGTGTGCTTGGTGTTTTCATGGGCCCTGTGTTTCACTGGATCTCAAAAAAGCATCCAATGATAGAGTATGCCTGATGGGTACCCAATGTTGCAAGGAGTCCTGAACCAGGAGACCTGGTTCCAGCCATGATTTCGCCCCCTGACTACGGTGTGACCTTCGGTGAGCCCTTTCCCCTCTCTGGAATGTAGCCTCCTCATCTGTAAAATAAGGAGGCTGGACTGGGTGACCTCTAAGCCCACATGCACATCTCAGGTTCCAGGACTCTGGGAGTCAATGACGTGCTTGGCTGAGCTGTTCCCAGATATAGACGAGAGGTCGGGGTTCAAGCCTGTTATGAAGCTGCCACTCAGATGCTGCCACTTCTGATATTAATTTTTTTTCTCCCCACGAGGCATGGAGGGCTTTATGAAGGACTCCAAGAATTGCCTCCAGCTTTGCTATTGGAAGCTGGCCCTGAAAGCAAATGAAGCTGAAACCCTAGAGCACCCGCACCCCAGGCTTTCAGTGAATTGAACCAAATCGTTTCTCCTATGAGCAAGCTGTGGCTGAGCTCCCGAGAATGGGGAGCTGGTGACAAACTTTTTTTCTGGTTGTTCCTCAGAGCCATGCTCTGCTCCACTTGAATCCTGAGCAGAGAAAAACCTGATTTTATCAGAAGTTCAAAATCATGGATGTGGGGTTGTTCAGTTGTGAGTTAGAATCCTGTAGCTAGTTGAGTAACTCTGGGTAACTTCCAGGAGCCTCAGTTTCTTCACCCATAAAAAGGGAAGATAAAGTCATCCATCTTTGCCAAATTCTTAGGAGATTGAAATGAGCTCATGTTATGTTATATCACATGCAAGCACCTGGTAACATTTAAAGCTGTATGGAGATTATTATTACTATAAAATAAAAACAATGAAAATATATATCCCTTCCAAATGAAGAGAAATATATCTCTAGAGCTAAGAAATGTATCTCTAGAGCTTAGAGATATTATTGCTAATAAACATATCCTCCATTTGCTTAGTACTTTAACTTACAAAGCACCTCTCTTTGTTCATGATTTCAGTTTTTTCTCACCAGGACCTATGAGGCAGGTACCATTATTCCTATGTTTAGGTTGGACAAGGACTTGTAAAGGGGATGTGCAATGCCCAAAGTTGCAGCTACCTAGAGGGACATAAACCCTGATCTTACTGTCTCTAAGTGAGGTGTTTTCTCAGTGTCTTATATTCTTTAGACTGAATATACAATTCTAGCTTCCTCTCCTCCTTGCAGCTCTTGGGACAGCCACAGTCCCTTTACTCATAGGTGTTGGTCACTCAGACCTGTGACACTTTTGCTAGAAGGTCTTTTGAGAGTGGGCATGCACCTTTCTCTTTTCACATGGCCTGGAGGAGTTGGCCTAGAATGATTCTGTGGGAGACCTCTGACCAGGTAGCTAGAGGCCTCAGCTTCATGCTCGGGTGAGGTGTGACCAAACTTGGTGGACTCTCCTGTGTTCTGGGTGGAGAGGTGGGCCTGGAGAGATGAAGGCAGCCTGCAAACTCTAGGGAAGGAGGTTAATCACTGGCTGATGTTTCTACAAGAGGAGATCCTCAAACAGGCCCCAAGTCCACTGCACAGATACTGGCTTAAGTCTCCCTCCTGCCACACTCCAGGCCAGGGGCCACACAATAATTCATGTTAAAACTTCATCACTGGGCCGAGCCCGTGGCGCACTCGGGAGAGTATAGTGCTGGGAGCGCAGCAGCGCTCCCGCCGCCGATTCGGATCCTATATTGGGATGACCGGTGCACTCACAGTGCTCACTGGCTGAGCGCGGTGTAGCCAGTCTCAAAAAAAAAGGACAAAAAACCCCCCAAAACAAAAAACTTCATCACTGCCTTTGAGAAGCTCATAGTCACAGCCTGGAAAAAGCTGCCTGGGTAGTTACCAGATATCAGCTAGCACAAAACTTTCTGATTCCTTTCCAGCTAAAAATGAAAACGTCTTTTCGGGGGTGGGGGGAATAAATAAATAAATAAGCCCCCAGAAATAACACCTTATCAGAATAATAAAATTAAATTATAACAGGGCTGTCAGTGACACAATATCTGAGGGTGACAAGATGTAATCTCAGTAAAAACATCAGATCTGTCTGTTTATAGATCTAATAAATTATGTTAGAATTGTGCTCTTATAAATCCAGGCTGTCGGGGAAACCCAACAACTAATTTATCAGTTGCTCATGAGAGGGCTGCTTCTCCATTCCAATTGTTCACCATGTAGATAACAAGGAGCCTTGCAGACCGGCTGGTTAAATGTCATTTGTTTCAGAGCTGTAACACGGCACGGATCATTGCTCACACATAGTCACCCAATTATATTAACCTGTGCAGCAATACGGTGTAATGACATGACATTAACGCAGCCACTTCTGAGGGGCGACAACTTCCCTCCTCACAGAGGATGGGGGGCCACTGCTGGCTTCTCCCCAGCAGCTCCCTTGTCATTTAAATGCAGAACAAAAGCTCTTGAATGGAAGGAGCAGAGAGTCACTTCTCCCTAGCAGCCTCTGAAATCTAAAATACTCTATGCTTTATCCTCTGTCAGCTTGCAGGTTGAGTTTTTATTCAGCAGCTCAATTTTCCCGAAGGACAGGATTCCCACCCCCTTCCCGAAATCCACAATTTCTTGTCTTCAAGGGCAGTTCTGGGATGGTCCCCAAAATATGAAACAATGAGATGACTGAATTGGGGAATGAGAGGCACCGAGAGAGCCCTATTTACAGAGGTAAATTACAAGGCACAGAGCCCTTGTGGGGATCGTGGCTTCTGGAGTATCTAGTTTCTTTATTCTTGTCAGGTATAAAGGGAAGATGAACAGACCTGGTTGATTCCAAAGCCTTGTATTTCTCAACCTTGGCACTAGTGACATTTGGGGTGGGATCTTTGTTATGGGGAGGTCTGTCCTGTGTGTGGCTGGAAGTTTAGCAGCATCCCTGGTCTCTACCCACTACATGCCAGTAGCGTTCTCCCACCAGTTGTGACAACAAAAAATGTCTCCAGATATCGCCAAATGTCCCTTGGGGAACAAAATCACTCCCAGTTGAGAATCATTGATCTAGGGAAAAACTTTTCACTGTGCAAACATTCAGCAAGTATTTGCAGAGCACCAGATCTGTGCTGGGGTTTGGGCTCTTTCCATTGTTTTGGAACTTTCTTAATAAAAGAGGTGCCTGTCTCTGAACTCCCAAAGCCTCCCTCCTTTTCAAAGAGCGGCGGCTGTGCTCTTTTGGCTTTCAAGGTTGAATCCTAGCTCCTCTGCTTAATAGCCACGAACCTCTAGGCCTCCGTGGCTTCATCTGTACCATGGGGATATTAATAGCACTGACCTCGTAGCGCTATTGTGAGGATCAAATGATTTACGTGGGCAAAGTACTAAAGGCCTGGCACACAGGAAGCCTTCGGCACTTGTTGTTGTTATTTTCATAAAAGCCAACTCATGAAGGATCCTGGGGATCTTGGGGATAAGGAGTTGGCTTAAGCCTCAAGGACAGAGCCTGGCCAGGGGTCAGGGCCGGGAAAAGCAGGTGCCCCTGAGCACAGCTCCAATCCCAGCAAAGGAAACCAAGGAAATAGCCCATGATGATGGACCATGCATGCCCAGAAGGGGCTCACAGGTTACTAGTGCTGGCCACTTTAAATCAATCTATCAATCTGTCAATCCATCCGTCAATCAATCAATAGCATTTTGTTGTGTGCCAGGTGCTTTTGTAATTGCTTCTTAAATATTGCATCACCTACTCCTCACAGTAACCCTGTGAAAGAGGTTCTATCATTACTTCCTTTTTACAGACGGGGAAACTGAGGCACAGTTAGGTTTGGTAACTTGCCCAGTGTCATTCACTTCGTAAGAGGTGGACCTGGGACTTGAATCCAGGCAGTCTGCTTCCAGAGTCCACACTCTTACCCATCACATTCTGCTGCTCACTCCAGCATCCCCATTTGATAGGGATAAGAGAGTCCCTATTCTGCTCAGGCTTGACTTGGGGGTAAGGCAAGGCCAGAGGTCTGGGAAGGCTGAGGCAGAGAGCTGCCCATCCTTGATTGTGAGCTTGCTTCCCTGTTTCCATTTAAGTTGGTCACTCCTATTTCATCTTTTCTTTTCCATTGAAATTGAAATCCATTGAAAATGTGTGTTTTATGAAAACACCCAAATATTGCTATGTTTAACGGCACCAGAAACCTGGAATATTAATCAGGGATATGCCTGTAATTTCCACCAACCAAAACTCAGATGAAGTCTGGAGGCAGAAAGTGGGGCCACATGGGGGAAGGCGGGAGGCAGCCTCAATCCCCCCACACCATCTCTGTATCTACACCTCCAAAGGAGGCCTTCCCCAGAGAGAATGAAGCCTTCTCCGGAGAGAAGGAAGCTGTCCCCAGCCCTGCTCGGTGGGAATTGGGTTCTGAGGAGGCCAGAGTCCAGATTTCCTCACCCAACCCTTGCAATTCTCTTCCACCAGTACAGCTCCCAGCACTGTGATACCACTGGATGAAGTAGGTGATGGGCATCCAGTGGTGTGGTGCTGGCTTTGGGAAGGGGCCGAACCTGGGACAGACATGGGAGTTCAGGAGTTGGAGTTTGAATTTACTGTTCACACAGATTCTTCAGGAGTATGTGACCTTTTACAGTAACTTGACCAGTTGGCCAGTTCATAAACCATCAGACTCACAGTAAATGTGAGACTGAAAAACACTGGAAAGTTGGAGAGAGGGTTAGAGGATGTCATATGGATCAGCTCTGGGGCATGAGTTCTGGGCTTAAAAATTCAGACCACAGCCAGAAAGAGGAACCAAAGGAAATCTTACTTTGTTTACCAGAAAAGTCCTATGTCTGGACAGACTTTTCTTTATTTTTCTCTCTTTCTTTTTTTTGTATCAAGAATGGGTAAATGGGGAGAAAAAAAGAAGCACTTGAAGCCTCTGAGAAAATCTGCATCATAAAAGAGGAGAGAGTATTTGCAATGTAGAGGAAGAACTTTTGAAAAAGACTGAATATAGTAAACTGAAGGCATTTTAGAATACATCTGACTTGTCCATTCAGCAAAATTCAGGAAAATATGCAGTTCATGATATAAGAAATGAAAAATGAGGTAATGATAGACCAATATATAATATTAAGGGAGCAGCTGAGAGGAGTTATAAATAAAATAAAAAATAAATTCCAAAAGATGAAATATAAAGAAACAAAATTAAAATCAACATTAGATGCAGCACAGAACAGAATTGGCAATGCAGAAAATAGAGTCAGCAATCACTTAATCTCTGTGTACCTCAATGTTGTCGTCTGTTTAATGGTTATAACAGTCATGTCTGCTCAAGGAGTTGTTTGAGCGGTAAATGAAATAAGGCACGTAAAGCTCTTAGCAGACTCTGGGATGAGGCATGCATTTAAAAAATATCAGCTATTATTTTTACAATTAAAGTCTAATATAAAAAAACTAATGTGATCACAAAAGAAGTGTTTTTTTAGGTGATTGTAATTTTGTGCATTTGAACTACTAATAGGTAAGGCAGACATTGAACTTGGAGTCAGAAATATTGGATAAACTTGAGAAATTATATTGGAATGCAGGAGAAAAAAAGCAAAGAAATGAAAAACAGAGAACAAGAAAATAAGAAAGGTGCTCAAATATAGAGATCATTGCTATTTCTAAAAAAAATAAGAGAGAGGGAGAGATACCATTGTGTATATCCTTTTGTATATGTGAAACACTTTGAAATATTTCCAAAAAAATTTCAAAACAAAAACAACAATTTTTTTTTTTTTTTTGTCTTTTGTCTTTTTTCCGTGTCCGGCAACGGATCGCAACCCTCAGTGTTGCCCCCGTACCGGACCGGGGACCGGCAACGGAATCGCAAGCCTCGGCGTTGCTCCCGCGCCTCGCTCAGCCAGTGAGCGGGAACCGGTCTGTATGTGGGATCCGAACCCTCGGACGGGAGCGCCGCCGCGCTTCCCAAGCGGCGCACTATCCAGTGCGCCACCGGGCCGGCCCCAAAAACAACAATTTAAGAGACCAGAACAACAAATGAAATTGAAGGTGAACTAAGAGTTTTCTCAACCTTAAGAAAAACTTCAGTATTTTATTGAAAAGTCCATTATACACTTGGAAAAATTACCAAAAAGAGACCAGTGTTGAGCAAAACTGGTGTTCTACAAGCATTTTATCTTGCTTTATTCTTCCTTATAGCTTTTATCTCATACACATATGAGTTTGTTGTTTGTCATCCACACACAGCTGTAAACTCCATGAGGACAGGCCTTGTGTTGTTCACCACTGTATCCTCAGTGCCTGATTAGTGCCTACCATATAGTAGGTGCTCAGTAAATATCTGTTGGGTGCATGGATGAATGAATACTAACAGGTCTGTCATATGGGTTTCCATAGGCAATTTAATTTGGGAAAGTTGCTTATCATACCTCCTTCTTGGAGAGTAGCAATGCCCAGTGCACATTTCCTTCACGATCTGGCCCTCCATTACAACTCTGATCTCATCAGCGTCTACTGTCCTCCTTGCTCATTCCTGCTCCAGCCATCATGGTCTCCCTATTATTCCTTGAACATACCAGGGAAGCTGTCAGTTCAGGGTCTCTTCATATGCCAGTCCCTCTGCCTGGAATGCTCTTCACCTGTCAGCCACATGGCTCATTCCTTCACTTCTTCATGTCTTTGTTTGAGTGTCACCTGACTAAAGGGCTCCCTAATGACCATATTTAAATTGTCACGTGTCTGACTCCCCATGCCTCTATTCATTCTGTTTATCATGTCTCCCCAACTAGCATGTCAGCTTCATGAAGACAGAGCTTTCTCTCTATTTCATTCTCTGCTGTGTCTAGATCAGTGCTTTGCACTCAATAGGCGCTTGACAAATATTTGTTGAATACATAGATTAATAAATGAATGAACAATATAGGCATCCAGGAAGAAAACAGTTTTCCCATAAGGGACAAAGATCAAACTGCTCTCAGAACTTGTCACAGCTCTGAAAGCTTCAAGACAATGGGACAATATCTATGGAATTTTGAGAGAAAAAGGTTATGACTCGAAACACACGATTCTCAATCAAGTTGTTCAATTGTGAAGATAAGAGAAAGATGTACAGGCATGCACCGCATAAAGGCATTTCAGTCAACAACAGACTGCATATACAATCGTGGTCCCATAAGATTATAATAGCTATACCATATAGCCTAGGTGTGTAGTAGAATATACTATCTAGGTTTGTCTAAGTACACTCTGTGATGTTCACACAATGACAAAATCACCTAATGACACATTTCTCAGAATGTTTCCCCTTGTTAAGAGATGCATAGTTGTATATGAAAAGTATATAATTTATGAGCCCATCCTAAAACACAGGAAGCAAAGAAAATAAAACTTTTGAAGCTGTGCTCCACATGAATGAGGTAAATCAAAGTTGGGTACACAGGAATGGGAAAATTAAGGTAAAAGTCTGAGCAGTAAACATTAAAATTAGTTAAACATAGAACTGAGTCTATTATTTTAATAACCATTAATATGGTTACATAGCAATGCAATCATCTGAAAACAATTCTTGGAAAAGATAAACATAATATAAAGAAAGATACAATTAAACATTAAAAATCTGGGTCTAGGGCCGACCCCATGGTGCACTCGGGAGAGTGCGGCGCTGGGAGCACAGCAGCGCTCCCACCGTGGGTTCAGATCCTATATAGGGGATGGCTGGTGCGCTCACTGGTTGAGCGCGGTGCGGGCGACAAAGCCAAGGGTTGTGATCCCCTTACCGGTCACAAAAAGGACAAAAAAAAAAAAAAAAAAAAAATCTGGGTCTAAAAATTCTAGATTATATCAATGAAAACATGAAAGTGGATTAGGAAGGGATGGGGGTAAATTTAAAAATACTTTTTCACTCCTTTCATTGAGGAAGAGTCAACGAAAATGATTTAATTTATTACTTCAATGAACAGATAAATACAGGTTCAAGTACAGTTTTTACCAGGAAAGGACAATCACTTACAGGAATATAAAAAAGTGGTATATTTTTCAATCAGCCAAAAGAGAGAAAAAGCTAAGAGAACAGAGTTTATGGAAATATTTTTGTATATTATTTCTAGTGCTTTTTTAAATATTAGAGCTTTTCTAAATTTAGAAAAACAGGCACAGTGCTGATTGAAAACAAAACTAATAATAGCAAAAACCCAGAAAGAATAGTGCAAAATAACAATGCAGTAGGATCTAGAATTCTGGGTGTTTAAGTAGAAAAACTTTAATACAAAATATAAAGACTTTCGGATTGGATTAAAGCAAGCGAGTAAGCAAAAAGCAAACAGACAGAAACCACCTCCACGATTTGTACAAGATTTAAACCTAAATCCAAATGACACAGAAAGACAAGATAGACTCCAACAAAAAAGACATTAAAAGAAAGTAATTTTATTTTGATAAGGAAACAATTCAGAATTTAAAAAAAGTAATATCTTGATTTGCCAAATAACATAACATTCAATTTATAAAGTGAACACTGTGGGCCGGCCCGGTGGCGCACTGGAGAGTGCACCACCTGGGAGTGCGGCAGCGCTCCCGCCGAGGGTTTGGATCCCATGTGGAGACCAGTTCCCGCTCATTGGTTGAGCACGGTGTGGACTCAACACCAAGGGTTGCGATCCCATTGCCGGTCCCCGGTGTGGGTGCGACACCGAGTGTTGCGATCCCGTTACCGGTAAGTAAAAAAGACAAAAAGGAAAAAAAAAATAAAGTGAACACTGTTAGCAATACAAGGGAAAAGTGATAAAATGCAATAGTGGCAGAGGAATTTAATACAGATAATGTAGATAAAATATAAATAAGAATATTTATGAGTTGAGCGATATATATATTTTGCCTGTATATCACATTGAGGGCATCCTTGGCCTTTGGAGTTTTAAATAAAATTTTTCCAATTTGCTCCCTAAAATCTACCAGTCTCACCTCCTCCTGCTTCTCTTGACTTCCTTTCCTGAGTCTGCATAGTCTTTACAGAGATTTCCATGAAAATCCACCTAGGCCAAGTATTTGTGGATTTAGTACCTTTATAGAAGACTTTGGATGTGTCACATGAAAGGCTCACATAGTTCATTGCTCACTGATCTTCCCATCCTTCCACTTGCTATTTCCATTTTCCTTTCTATAAGCCCATCCTCCCCATAGATTATATGACCCTGGGAAGTAGAGCCTGGTCCTCTTGTTTTGGAAGGATGGGCAGAGAAGTGAGCAATAGCTATGTGATCCTTCCACATGTACATGATTGTTCAGGACTGCAAGGATAGCTTAATATTAGGAAATCTATATGAAAATATTAAGGTTTTATCTGTCTGTTACTGTGTCATGTGAAAATGTCCAAGTAAATCTTCTCCAAATTTGAAGAGTATGTTTGAGATTGTCTGCCTTAATATTGTGTCTCTGTGGTATATGAGATATTCACTTTGTGGGACTGAGAATCCTGAAAGACCTCAAAGAGGTGAGCAGTCATTCTTCAGAGCAGCTAAGGGCAACAATAGGCCCACAGTATCCATATTTAGCCATTATAACTCAGAGGAAACAAATGGTGGCTTCATATATGAGTCCCCATTGAAAGCCACAATTACGGGCATTGATTTGAAATCAAACTGCTTCTCACATGGGCACTTCCTTATAGAGTTCTACAAGGGGTGACACAGCAGAGATATGCTTATTTAACAATGGTCAATGATTTTTTAAAGTGATGTCAGTGGAGCCAAAAAGTCAATTATTATAATGTAAGAATAGAACAAATGTAAAAAGCAATATTATCATCTTAATGGAGACTATAAAAGAATTTGATAACACTCCATACCTATTTCTGATGTAAAAAATTTTAATCTGGGTTTAAAGACCCTTTACTCAACAAGATTTCTGCCTTAAATTAATAGTCAAATCCATATGTCATGGTGAAACACAAAAAGCATTTTTATTGAAATCAAGACTAAGATAAGAATGCCCCTTTATCCACTAGAGGCCAGGAATATTTCCCCAGTTGTGATAACAAAAAATGTCTCCAGACATTGCTGAATGTCTCCAATGGGGTGAAATCATCCCTGGTTGAGAATCACTGATCTAGGTTGAGAATCACTATTCTTTTTTTTTTTTTTTTTTTTAAAGATGACCGGTAAGGGGATCTTAACCCTTGACTTGGTGTTGTCAGCACCAAGCTCACCCAGTGAGCCAACTGGCCATCCCTATATGGGATCCGAACCTGTGGCCTTGGTGTTATCAGCACCACACTCTCCCGAGTGAGCCACGGGCTGGCCCCGAGAATCACTATTCTACAAGTTCTAATAAATGCAATCAGACAAGAAAAAAAAATTACAAATTGTAATGATTGAAAGAGAATTGTCATTACTGCCAGAAGATGTGTTTATCATCCTAGAAAACTTGAGAATTAATTAGTATATCTATTGGGAGTAATAAAAAGAGTCCAATAAGGTGGCTGGATATGGAATAAATGTACAAAAAAAGATCCAAAATTCCAACTGGTTAGAAAATATAATGGACAGAAAGATATTATTCCAATAGTAACAAAAATAGAAAATCTTGAGTAATAAATTTACCAAGTCATGTATTAGAATACATATGAAGGAAACATACAATTTATTGAAGAAAATGTTCTTGGACCCAACTCCAGAATGATTTTTTAAAAATGAAAAAATGTTACTGATTGCCTAACACTGTCAATGATTTTCTATTGCCATCAAGAAAAAGACCTAAATCTATAACATATCCTCTCTGACCCCTGTTGACCCATGCAGAGATTTGTTCCTGCTCACTTCCTGGGTTCCAGAAGGACCCAAGAAATTTGAACATGGTATCATGTGCCATCCAATTATGCTCTTTTCCAGGTGTACACCCCCAGAACTTTCATCTCATATAAGATAGTTTTCAGTGCCATGGCCACCCCATTATTCTTCTCTGTATACATTGCATTAGCCAATTAGAGTCTCTCCTTAAAGTATGATGTCTAGAATTAAATGCAATATCCCAAGTGCAATCTGACCAGAGCAAAGTTTTTTATCCCCTCCTTTGTCTTAATATTTAACTTATCTATTCATTAATCCAGAAATACAGATGGACTGGCACTAATTTTTGTAACACATATGACTACTTTGATCCTCAGTTACCCCTTCAACAATATGGGGGTAATAAAACCTTCTCACAGTGCTCCAATATTAGCTGGCACAAGTACACAGCACCTGTCTTAATTTTCTGTCCCCAAAGTTAAAAGTTCTTAATCTATAGCTGGGCTGCATCTACCTTTTTGGCATCATCTCCCACTCCCTCATTCTGGACATCTCACACTTCAGTATGGTTCAGTAGTTGTTTGGCTTGCAAAGCCATTGTCTGAGAAAGGAGAATACTTCTACATGGACCTTCCTGCTTCAACTGCCCTTCCCAGAAGAATTCTCAACCAAGAGAGAAAAGGTCACAGCAGAATGTTATACCAAATTGCTCCTCACCAGAGAGAGGGACTAAGGAAAGGCTGCTGAGCTGACTGGGGGCACCAAGACGGATTCTAGGTGGCTTTCTCTCCCATAGACAGGGAACTAGCCCTGGGGCTCTGGAGGTGCCGTTTCTGAGCACAACAACCTCCCCCTACCCAACACCTCATTGGTCATGGACATTTCCATTTCACAGTCAATTGGTCATAATTTCAATTATATAGAAAGCTTTTATTTTGCATGCAAATTCCAAAGTGACTCAGAAATCTGTGGAAAGGCCTAGGTATATAGGACTAGGAGTTTATGTGTGAGAGATGGGAAATACCCATATTATACATAATCATTTTTACCAGGCCCAGCACAGTCAGAGAGTATTGTAAGCAGTGATTATGGAGAGAATGTTGGAGGTAAAGTGTCTGGAACATAGCAGATACTAAATATTAGTTTGCCTAATGTTTTTTATTTATTTTTCAGTAAAGTCAGTTTACTAAATATATACCTAAGACATGTTTATATATTAAAACATCTTGCATATAAACACACTTATAAATTTTTAAAAGTTGTTTTATTCTAGACTAAAAGTCCTGAGGGTTATTTTTTAAAATTTTATTTTATTATGGTAAAAACACTTAAGATGAGATCTCTTAACAAATTTTTAAGTGTATAATATGGTATTGTTAACTGTAGGGACAATGTTGTATGGCAGATCTCTAGCACTTATTCAACTTGTGAGTCTCAAGTTTTCATTTGGAAATTCAGACTGTAATTCAGTTGAGAGAGTTTTAGCCTCAGGTGGTGTGAGCTTCTCCCTCCTCTCTGCCTTGGCTTATGCTGACAAGGCAGATACCAGGCAGAATGGCTGCAAAGCCGGCAGTCCCAGGCCTGGCTCCATGAGCAGCTCAATAAATGGCAGGAAAACCCCATGGACAAGAGGTTCTCAGCCTTGATTGCCCATTAGGATCACCTGGGAAGCTTTTATTTATTTATTATTGGTTATTAATATTCATGGGGTACAAGGCTAATTTTCACCACTCATGCCCAAGATGTGATGGCCTGATCCATACTGGCAGCATGCCCATTACCACAAATTGTGATTATACCCCATGTCCCCGACCCAATTAGCCCCATCTCCCCTCTACCTCCCCCTTTCTCCACTCCACTTTGTATCCCTAGGTATGTTCTGTCCCTCTGCAAGTCCAACGCACCACTGTGGTCTTTCTTTCTTTTCTTCTTTCTCTCTTAGCTCCCACTTATGAGTGAGGACATGTGGTATCTATCCCTCTGTGCTTTGCTTATTTCACTCAACGTAAGTTTCTCTAAGCTACCACCAGTATCATTCTGAATGGTGAAAAACTGAGGTCCTTTCCCTTAAGAACAGGAACGAGACAAGGATGCCCACTCTCACCACTTCTATTTAACATAGTTCTGGAGGTACTAGCCAGAGCAATCAGGCAAGAGAAAGAAATAAAGGGCATCTAGATTGGAAAAGATGAAGTCAAACTGTCCCTATTTGCAGATGACATGATACTATATATAGAAAAACCTGGGAAGCTTTTAAAAGCCTAGATTCCCTGATCATCCCCAGGCCAATTCAATCAGACCCTCTGGGGGTGGGGCTTGGGCATCAGGACTTTTAAAATCTCCCCAGGGACTCCATCCTGCAGTTGAGGTTAAGAATTATCATTCTGCTGGTGCAAAGACCATCTGATTTTCCTTTCCCTTGTCTCTCATGAGAAGGATTTCATGAATACCACTGTTATGGTTTGAGTGCCCCCCCCAAATTGAGGTGTTGAAACTTAATGGCCAATGTGATGGTATTAAGAGATGGGCCTTTAAGAGGTGATTAGATCATGAGGATTCCTTCCTCATGAGTGGGATTAAGGTCCTTATAAAAAAGGCTGCACACAGCATTCAGCTCACTTGCCCTTCTGCCTTCCACCTTGTGAGGACACAGCTTTCCTCCCCTCTGGAGGAAGCAGTGAAAAGGTGCCATCCTGAAGCAGAGAGCAGCCCTCACCAGACACCCAAAACTGAAAGCACCTTGATCTTGGACTTCTCAGCCCCCAGAACTGTGAGAAATAAATTTCTGTTCTTTATAAATTATCCAGTCTCAGATATTTTGTTATAGCAGCACAAATGGACTAAGACAACCACTGCTTCAATGCTGTCTATAAAGAGAAAAAAGGCACCTAATACAGGCCGAGAACCTACTGTGCATCAGACTCTGCTGGGAACTTTTCTTATACTGACTCTTCATAACAATGCTGTACGTAAGTATTATTATCTCCATTTCTGGGTGAGAAATCAGAAGCTCAGAGGAGCGAAATGACTTGTCCAGGGTCCCTTAAACTTACCAAGTAAGTAGTGGGGCCAGGAGATGAAGCAGGTCTGTCTGTCTCCAAAGCCTGTGGCATTTCAATTTCATTAAGATGCCAACTATGCCATGCCCAAGGTGGGTTTTTGGTGGCTATCATCTCCCTGTCTTAAAGCTGAATTGAACAGAATTCATTCCCTTTCCTCTCCCTAGAGGGAAAAGCATGAGATAAACAAGGGCTGAGATACAGGGAATATCATGCATCCTTGCTCCTGATCTCACTGAATCTTCTGCAATAACTTTAAGACTGAAGACATCCACATTCTATGCAATCCTGCATGTGCACTCACATGCACAAACACCTTCACTCACTCACAAACACAGATATACACACATTTGTGCACAGTCATTAGACAAATTCTTATGGAGAACCTATGATATACCAGGCACAAGACAAGCGTATATGCCTGATTATACGGGGAGGTGGTTTATTGAAGAAGAGGTTAAATATGTAAACGCTGAAGACATAGGACCTGGATTTTGAGCCTAGTTTCCTAGCTGTGTAGAGTTAGCCAAGTCACTTAACTTGAAAAATTTTCTTTTCCTGCCATTACTGTTACGTATAAAAACTTATACACACATCTCTGTGGGTGTGGAGCTGGAGGAGGGGGTTGGGGACAGCTCTTGGGCCAGTGTCCTCAGAAACTCCCTGAAGTCGTTCTGAGGCTCTGGAGGTGGTTGCCCTGATATCCCTCATGCTGAGGTGTCAGCTTGCACGGGGATCAGGTATCAAGCCAGGATCTGCCAAGGCCAGCCAGAGGAGACCCAGAGGCTGGGGGTGTCAGTGTGGGCCTGGAGGAGGGTGTAGGCACAAGCTTGAACTGCCCCTGCCTTGACACTTTCTGATGCCTTAAGCAGTAGGGGAAGGTGTGGGCATCCCTTCTCTTTCCTGGAATTTGCCTGGCCGCTCCTAGGGCTGAGGCCTTGCTTGTAGCCTCCTCAGACAGATGGACAGATAATAGCCAGCCAGACGAATAGACATACTCAAGGAGGTAGTCCAGTGGTTAAGAGCATGGGCTCTGGCCTTGGACCCACCTGGGTGACTGTCAGCCTTCCTCTGTGTAGGTCATAGTCTGGTGCACAGTTATAAATCTCTGATGTCCAGTGATGGGCATATATATATAATCCCCTTGTTTTATTATTCAGGCTTGCTTAAATTTCCTGGCTTTAGTCCTTAAAAAAAATCAAAACTGACCTAAAGAATGTTTGGGCCTACCAGAAAGTCATTTCCCCTTGGCTGTATGGAGTAGGGCCCTGCAGTGTCACAGCAGAAATAAAGTATGCTAAATTGAACAGATGGACACAGGCCCTATGTCCAGAATCACCAGAGACCCTTAGGGAAGCACTTTGGCAGAAGAACTGCATCAGTGTTGGGCTGGGGAGTCAACAGACCTGGATTTGAGTGTGATTCCACCCCTGTGCAACCCTGGGTAAGTTACTTAACCTCTCTGAGTCTCAGCTTCTTCCTCTCTGCTTTGAGTAATGGTCTCGAAGTGCTTTGTAAACCATTGATGTTAACCTGTCTACTTCTTTCTGATGTCCTAAACAAGGTCAAATTCCCCTAGTAGCGATGTTCATTCATGATGAGCCCTTCCTCTAGAGGCCCCATCCCTGCCATCATCAGATGTTTATTTGGGGGATGATGATTTGATGATGATTTGACTCCACCTGAATATGAATTCCATGGAAAAGGGCCTTTTCTGACTTGCTCACTGCCTTAGCTCCAGGCTAGCCCAGGGCATGACACACAGTAGTTGCTCATCAAATATTTGTCAAATAAAAAACTCAGAAGTGGTCAAGCTCATGCAGTCAGATTCACTGATTAAAACAGTGGACTGTGCCAAGAGTTCTTGGGACATCATGTGAAGTGACATCCTGGTGAACTGACCCATTTTATAGATTTGGTAACTGGACTCTCTTCTCCAGGCTGAGCTGCCTCAGACAGAGCAAGAGAGTGCTAAGGAAGTCAGGCGTCCTCCCGCCCTACAGGCCCATTTGCATGCAACTTGGTGGGAAGTCAGGGCTGGTTAACACCGTGTGTGGACTCCTGTGGACATCATGCCAACCAAGTACTGTGGAGACAGAAGCTGAGGCTGGGAATTGGAAAGCAGAATCCCACTGAATGACTGATGTAGCTGTAGGACCTAAGATGGACGTCTGGATATCTCTGATAATAGTGGCTGTATCACTCAATTGTCATGAGGATTCAATGAGATCATGAGATCCAAGCATCAAATAATGATAGCAATGACATTGGATTAAAGTGCATTAAACAATGGAAGAATCTCTGAGTCCATACTGTTAATAACAAATAAATCCATAAATAGATGGAAGAAGGGAACACTCTTCTTTACAATACAATGCCAACTGATAAATGTAGAAGACATGATGGATTTCAAAAAATCACCATTTTGCAACCATCATGGTGATCATTGATTCAGGCGAGAATCATCAATAGAGACTGAAACAAGTGAGCACAGGATATTCACATTATCTCAAAGTATCTCCCCACAAATGACTTATGGATTACAAAGGGAAAGTAATGTCTTTACAATGGAGAAACCTGGGTGATCGCCTTGTCCAAGTGATTGAAGTCAACATCACCAATAATGGGACAGACAGAATGCGCTCAGAAGGACACACATCACTTCCGTGATATGTCAGCCAAAAGTGCATAATCGGAATCTAATCACAAAGCAATATTAGACAAACACAAACTGAGTTATCTTCTACAAAATAACTGGCTAGAGCTCTTCAAAAATGTCAAGGTCATGAAGGACAAAGAGAAGTTAGAGAAAAGTTCCGAATTGAAGGAATACAAAGAAAAATGACATGTAAAAGCGAAATGTGATTCTGAATTGGATCCTGAACTGAGAAAATAGGTGGCTATGAAGAGCGTTCTTGGGAGAACTGGCAAAATTTGATTATGAACTGTGAACCAGATAACAGTGCTGCCTCCATGTTAATTTCCTGATCTCAATCATTGTGCTGTGGTATGTAAGAGAATATCCTTGTTCTTAAGAAATGCACCCGGAGGTTCGGGGAAAAGAGATGATGTGTTGGGGACCTTGGCTTCAGGCATAGCTAGAGACTGGATACAAGGTTACTTTCTTGGATATTCCCAGGAAAGATGGCCCCAGCCAGAGGAACTCAGCCATTTGAGGAGAGATGAGGTGCTACCATGCCCTGTGGACAGACAAGTGCTGACTTAGAATTAACCCTCAGAGCTCTGTCACTAACCGAGCATTATTGGGGCCTGGGAGTTCTTGTCCATGATAATCTCCAAAACTTCCCTCCTCCACACCGTCAGTTCCCGTCACTCAGAGAATGAGCCAAAGGCATAATGTTCTTCTGTTTATGCACTATCTGTGCTCCTAGTCAAAACCCACTAGAAAATACATCGAAACAAAATTAACTTGACAGGGAAATGGATATTTGAATGAAGCTTCCGCTTAAAACAATAATTTATCATGTTCCATCGTACATCTCTACAAAACCAGGATCACAGGTGGTTTAGTTGAAATGAAGGAATTCATTACTCCTGAAATATCTCCGGGATGTATTTCACAGGAGTTGGAGTTGTAGGGAATGAACACGGAAACAGATGTGTACCAAACCCCCAAATGTGCCAGACACCATTGGGCCCTTTTTATGCACAGTCTCATTGAATCCTCACAGTTACCCTGTAGATAATTATCAATGTCCGACTTCACCAATAGGAACACTGAGATTCATTGGAGTCTGAGGGCCAAGGTCGAGGTCACCCAGCTAGGCAGTGACGGGCCAGTGTCTCAATGTAATAAGAATCACCATTACCCTCATTAAGGCTGGAAGGGGCTGCCCCACTGCTTGCTCAGAGGCTTGACCTCCTAGGTGAGTAAGGCTGGGTAACCACAGACAAGGGAAGGAGCCCCAGTTAGAGGGCTCAAGGAGGCGGTTCGTATAATTTACTCATTCACTCATTCATTCTGCAAACATGAATTGAGCTCCTACTATTCACTGGATGCTGGGGATATGACATGGATCTTAGAATCTAGAGTTTCAGTCTGGTCCCTGGACCAGCAGCATCCCTCAGGAACTTGTTAGAAATGCAATTCTCAGGCCCTACCCTGGACCTTCTAAGTCAGAGGCTCTGGCAGGTGGGGTCCAGCAATCTGTGTCTCAGCAAGTCTTCCAGGTGATGCTGATGCGGGCTAGGGTTTGAGAGCTACTATACTGAAGGGCATATAAAATAATGATAACAACAGTAGTGGCAACAATAGTCATGGAGAGAGGTACTCGATAACATTGGGGCTCTGACTATTGCAAAGAGAGCTCAGGAATGCGTAGAGATTCCCTTGTCACTTCCACCCTGACTGGGAGTCTGGTTTCTTCTTGTCCCCAGACTGGGCAGCTTTTTGGAGTGTCTAGCCCAGCCTGGGTGCACTAGTCTTACTGGGAGCCCAGGGATACCCTGAGGAATCCAGGGTGGGGGCAGCTGACAGGAAGGGAGTCAACTGGGCCTCAAGACAGCAAACACCTTCTTAGGTCATGTCTCCCTTTCGTTACGTGAGGCATGTCAGTGGGTCAACCAGAATCGGCAGTAATCAATGATTGAATCCGGTGTCATCAAAAACTGACCAGGTTGTTTGAGAAGTACTTGGAACAATAGTTTACAAATTTTAGTGTGCAAAAAAAATCATACAGGTTTATGAAACACTCAGACCTCCAGGCCATACCCCCAGATGATTTGGTGGCATGTCTGGGGAAGGCCCCAAATTTGCATACCTTGTAAGCCCCAAGGTGATCTCAGTGCAGGCAGCTTGAGGAACCCCCTTTGACAAACATTGTCTTGTGAGATGATGTACTCATAGGGTCGACTCTCAACTTGAGCCACGTGCCCAGGCTTATAATCTGAACATCTCTGGCTTCTGGGCATCTGGAGACAGGTGTGTGGTTCAGTGGAGTTTTCTCGGAAGAAGATGAGTAATGACTCTCATCTGATGGGTGATAGCAGGGATTAGAAGGGACTTTAGCCTGGCTGGTGAGTGGTTAATGGCCCCCTATACAGCAGAGAAATAATAAAGGCTTTCTCGTTTTATAAAAGTTGCTTTGAAATCTAATTAGAATATGAAAGTTGAGATCTCTGTCTATCTTTAAACAAAGCATGAGTTCAGCAGGAATAGTCAATACTGGGGCTGTGAGCTGCCCATCTGCCTTTATTGGGACAGGCAACAAGCTTCCTTCAGGAGGAGTCCTTGATAATGAATTTGGTGGATGGAAAAGACAGGGATCAACTGAGAGACAGATGGGGCTCTACTGATATGGGAACAGTTGGGGGCAGAGACGGAGAAAGTCATGAAATCACCAGACCCTTTTACATGTCCCCTCTGACACACCTGAAGGCAAAGAATGGTGGCTGAAGTGTGGATGGTACATGGCCTCCGCTGTTAGCGTAGACGAGGCAAATACACCCTCTTCTGACCAACAAGCAGGGCTGTGGGGGTGGTTTAGTGAAAAAGAGCATACATTTTTGGAGCCAAATCCTCAATGGAAGCTAAGCCCTACTCACTCACTTACTGTGTGTTTTGGCAAATCTTTTAATCTTTCTAAGCCTCGGTTTCCCCATCTGTAAAATGGTGGTAATAATCCTGACCTGGAGAATGATTAAGTGAAATTGTAATAGCAGTACTAACTAACCTGTATAGAACACTTACTATGTGAATTATGTGCATGCATAATTTTAGCTGGTCTTGACAACAATCCTATGAGGTTCAGGGAGGTAGAGGGACTTATTAATGCAAAGAAAACATTCTGGGTAGTGTCTGGTACAGAGTAGGTGCTCAATTAATGTTTGTTTTCCTTCCCCTTCCTGGGGAATGATAGGAAGCCTTGTTTTTAGAAAACTGAGCACTCTCATCTGCTGCATTTCTCTGGCAGGCAGTGACTGTTTATTGCTTAAGTCTCCTGAGCCAGAGTGAGACTTAATCACTCGTAGAGAATTTCTGATCCTGGTGCTTTCAAAGGCACAGCAGGCAGATTTGGTAGCGCCTGCATGAGCCACTGTACACAGAACCCAGAGACACTCAAGTGACAACTGTGGGGATGCTTCCCAGGAACATCCCATGCAGATTTGCCTTCCTTAAAGAAAAGTAATGCAAAAGGCCATTTTTCACTTTTAAATAGCTTTCATTCTATGTCTTAATAAATGCATGTTTGTTGATTTGTGTAAGCATGATGTGGGAAGTCTGCAAATGGATGTAATCTGCACCGAGGGCACATGTAAGCACCAGCGAGCACTTTTGAATAATGAATCCCTCCTGTAAAAGACGGACGCTATTCATAATAATTCCTTGCTTTTCTCATTTTGCTGCGTACGGTAGCGATTAATCAATTTGCAATGTTATGTCACCCGCAACAAATTGCTAGCACCAAGACAAATTTATTGCTTTATGATAAAAGAACTTGTTTAGGTAGAAATAAATTAAATTGGGGGGCCTGTGATTTGGGTTTGATGTTCACATAGGTGACCCATAGAGAGGGACCTAGGGAGGGGAGAGATCCAGGTGATTCCTGCCCTGACCTGGCATCGCTGGAGAGGAGCCCACATGCCAAAGCGTGTTTGCTCAGTTACTGACCCCGAGACAGTGTGGCTCTTTCTGGGAGAAAGTAACGCTGAGACTCACAGTGGTTCTTGGGACTGTCTGCCGGGCTCTCTGTCTCAGTAAGTGTAATTTAGAGCTTTTCACAGAGAGGTTTGGACAATCACCAGTGCTTGAGGGAAACAACCCTCTTCTCCTTCTATACTTCACCTGAATCCTAAGGTCCCAATTTACCTTTAATTGAGGATGAAAGGAATCTACATGATAGGAACTGGGAACAAGGTTCGGAGGTCAGAGGGTGAGAGAATCCCTGATGCTTTTATTTATCGAAGCTCCTGGTGTATTAAAATATTAAAGGAAAAAAAGGCCAAAATGGGCTTACCAAATTGTGATGCAATCAATATTATATTTAGCAAATGAATGCTTTTAACACACATGATTTAATTCTGTATAATTGTGCTGTTAACACAGACACTGTCAAAAGCTTCAATTTGAGGCCTTTCATAGCATAAACGCTGGGCTGAATGGGCATTGTGGTCCCTACTATGGCAAGGGTGACTTGGGGCCATGCAGTCCCATTCCCCTATATTAGACTCGTACAAAAGCAGCTCAGCGAAGCACTTTGCCGGAGGACCCCAGAGTCGGGGGAGAAGCACTGGACTTCCAGGATACCACACACGTCTGTCATTAATTTATACTCCATTAATTTGGAATCTGCAGTGGAATCAGCAGCTGATGCATTAATCTTGCCCTGTTCCAGCACGCGCGCGCACACACACACACACTCACACACACACACTCTCACACACACACTCGGGACCAGGGCTTTTTCTTAAGCAATCTGATAGTCTAAATGATTTGTGAAAAGCAGGTTTCAGTTAGGAACAGCATCAGTTCCATTGCCCATGTGAATGGATTTCTCTGCCCCAGCTCATCAAAATCCATACCTTTCTGCTTTTAAAGCAGGCCCTGAGACCACCTCCCTGAACACCTTGATACACCCTGTCCAAGTGTCAGGGAAAGAACCCCTGTGAATTTCTTGGGCAGTGGTCTCTGTCTTCCTTCTCTCATTTTGCCCTTGAGAGAGGGGATGTGAAGGCCTTCTGCCTGCGGAGGCTTCTGCAGCCTTTCTGCAGTATCTGAGCAGCCTCTTGGCCATCCCCCAACTGCGATGCCCACATCCAAAGCCCCGTGAGCGACAGGGAGTGGAGAACTCAAGCCCTTTGGAGACATGCTTTCCACTGCCTGTGGCTGGGGAGGGGCCTGAGGGGGTGCATGCCATCCCCAGGGGGTGCCGGACTCACCTGAGGATGGCTTCTTTTCTGCCTGCTTGCTGGGCTCCAATCGGCCCAAGTCCTGGCCTGACCACTCCCTGGGTGCCTCCCCAGCTGGGGGTCCTGGAGAGGCTTCCAGCCTGCTATGGGGCTGTGTTGCCCCGGCTCCTGCTGTCTGCCCGCTGGCTAATTCTGATTATTTCTCTGTCTCCTTGCTCTCTTGGGCGCCTTTATTCCTGACCGTGCATTTTCTCTGGACTCAGGATTAAAAAAAACCCACACTGCTAATATCCTTGTCAGCCTTTTCCTGAATCATTGCTGTACAGCTCCAGGGAGCCATGGGCCAGTGCCTTCCGACCAGCAGACTCTGTCCCGGGGACTTCCCGTCCTTGGGTTCCTGGAGCCCCCATCTGGGTCTCCTTTTCCCCTGAAGGCAACACCCCGAAGCCTAGATCCTCTGAGAAATGCCCAGCCAGGGGAGGCAGATGGGGCTGAGAACTGAGAATCCGGCTGAGCCTTTCCATCTCACAGGTGACTTCTCTCAAATGTTATTTTTTCAAAAAATTTTAAAGTGCTTTCCTCTATATTATCTCATTTTCTGTTATTGTCCCTGTTTTACAGATGAGCAATTGAACCTCAGAGGGTGATTTGTTCGAGGTTGCACAGCTACTAAGGGGCAGGACTCCAGTCTCCACATGTATAACTGAGGTATGGGGGAAATAATCATCCTTGTCTAATAGATGAGGAAACTGAGGCTCGAGTGGCTGAAAGGGCTAGTCTCAAATCATGCAGCCATGAGAGATGGTGCTAGAAGTGCGGTTCAGGTACCCCAGCAGGTAAGTCAGAGATGCAGAGCCCAGCTCCACACCAGCCCTGGTCACAGAGGCAGTGCCTAGTTCTGGGCAGGGGTCTGTCTTTCTGTGTTGTGCATAAACGGCTGGGTCAGTCCAGGTAGGGAAACAGCCACCAGAAGGTACACGAGAGCCCAAGTCTGGGAGTTAGAGGTAGGTAGGGGGCTGTTTTGGGTACTCCCTCCTCCTCATATGAATACAAGGCTTGGTGGGGAGCTCGTGTTTATATTTTGTGGGGGAAGGCTGGCTAGCTGCCTTGGCCCATCATGCTGTTTGGCCCATCTCAGACTGCTCTGGGGATGATAGACCAAATATGACCGGTTGGTAATAGGGGTTTTCACAAATTCTGGTTCAGGCCCATCCCATCAGAGACTTAGAAAGTTCCCATTTAGCAAATGCCCCCTCTTCCAGGCAGCCCTCCCTGCTCTCCAACACACAGCAGATCCTCCTTCCTTGGTCCCACAGCACCTACTTCTCTGAATGGGACATTCCTACTGATAGGACTAGCTGGCTTTTCCCCTATTATCCCCCGCCTCAGCTGAGTTGTGGGCAGGAAACCCCTCATGGAGGTATAACACCTTCATGTGTCCACAGATGTACAGATGCTCACATGCTCAGCCATGGTCACTCACCCACACGACCACCCATCCTCATCCTCCTGAAAAGACACAACCGCAGAGACACTGTCCCTAGAACAGAGGCCATGGCTGACTGTCTGGCCTGTGGGGGTTGGGAATTTGGCCCACTCAGGCCTGAAGCTTGCTGGGTGTCAAGCTCTACCACTGGGAACTTCTTTCTGGACTCATAGGTGATTCCAGCTGGGGCATCTCTTTGCCCTGTTCTTCCCAGACAGCCCAGCCATGACTATCTCCAGGTGGAATCTGCCCGCATCACACTCCCAATCAGATAAACATCCTTCCTGTAGGCCCCAGAGCCGTCACCACCTTGCTTGGCCACCTCAGCACTTTTTCAATAACTCAGAAAGGTCACCCACTGCTCACTTGGTGGTTTTTTCCCCTCCACCTCTGATGCTCTGCTTTCCCTCAGAACAGACGCCTTCCTATCCCTTGCCTGCCCCTGGGACTATTGGCTCCATGGACTAGCAGGCTAAAAGGGGAAGGAGAGGCCAAGGTCCCTTCTGAACTCTGCTTTATCCTCTGCCACAAAGATACCGTGAGTCTTGGGAGGGGGGCACAGTGACAGAACACAGACCCTGGGGTCTGACGAACTTGGGCTTAAGACTCAGCACTGCCCCTCCCTAGCTGGGCCACTTCAGACAGTCCTTGGCCTCTGTAAGCCTCAGTTTCTGCTTCTGTGAAGTGGACATAACCATTGAAACCTTATAGGGTTGTTGGGAGGATTAGATAAGGTTAAACACATGTAAAAAGCATTAAAGGACAGAGTGCTCTAATAAAACAAGTGTTGTTATAGCAGTTGAATTGTAATTGAATTGCTGTTATAGCAGTCCCCCTGCCCCATCCTCATGGCCTCTCGGGCCCTGTGAGACTCAGGCAGGGTCTGAATGATGATGCAAAGAAGGCCCAGACTCCAGCCTCCAGCAGGGGAGGGAGGTGAGAGGCTGGGCAGGGGCCTGGGGCCTCTCTTGTAAAGGAGGAGAGAGCTGGGTAGGGAAGGGGCTCCTTTACTAGTGTGGGCTGTCTCTAGGCTACTGGTCACCAGTCAGCTGTTGCCTGCAAAGCCCAGGAGATCACCCTTTTCCTATGAAACCGGGAGGGAGGGGAGTCATAGATAAGAAGTCCTATGGGAGGATAAGGGTCATATCTGTGCTGGTCATTTTCACACATATTATCCTTTTAATCTGAAAACAACCCAGCAAGGGAGGAATTATTACAATGGAAGAAGCTGAGGCTCAGAAAGATAACATGGCTCCTTAGGGACTGAGCTGCGACTTGAACCCTTGATTTCTGACTTCACATGATGGGCTGCTCCCCAGCCTCCTGGCCACCTTTGGAAAGTGAACAGCAGAAAAAGCGAACTGAATTCAAATGATGAAACCAGCTTCCTTATCCTCTCAGCAAAATGCTGAACAAATCCATCCTGTTAGAAGCAGTACTTACAGCAAATCTCACACCAAAGAACAATTTAGACAAAGACCTAGTTTATGCAGCTGAATATGAAATATGGCTTGTGTCTTAGGACATTTGTATAAAAAGACTATTTCTTTACTGTCACAGCCTCAACACCACCTCTTCTGGGAGTACTGCCTTTTTACCCGAGGATGAAACATCAGGCTGATCTAGAAGGCAGAAGACTGGGCAGTTTTTCTACCAACTCACTGTGGGCCTCTGGTAAGTTTCATTCTCTCTCTGGGCCTCAATTTCCTCACCTATAAAAGGACATGGTTTTCTAACATAATTTCTCTGGGTAATTTCTAATTCCCCACCCCAAACCAGGGCTATATTCTCTAATGCAGAACTCACATTAGATCAACAAAGATTGTTTTTCCATTTGTAAATTTCCCCACTAGAAAATCCCAACAAAGATAGACCACTTACATAGCATTTTGCCAATGCATTTTAAAAATCCAAGAATAAATTCACTGGGTGCAGAATCCTAGGTATAAATGGCTGCCCAAATATGACTCTATGACCATCAGAAAAGAAGAATTTTTGGTTTCCAAAGCCTGTGTCCTTGTCACGGACTTAAGTCCTGGCTCTCCTTCATTTAGAGAAAGCAGCAAGTCTCCTGGTCCAAGACGAACTGCCCACCTTTGTCCCTGTCTGAGGTGGCTGAAAACCTTTGTGGGATCCTTCCTTCTTCCAGAAACGGAAATACTGGGGTGGGGTTGGGGGTGGGGTGGGGTGGGCAGCAGTTTGGCCTCCTGGCTGTCCAAGGGGCTTCTGCTAAGAAAGACACAGCCCTGGAAGTATATTCCAGCCACCTTCTTGGGGGGTGGGGAGAGAGACAGGAAGGGCGTCCGCATCTGGTTACTGCTACCAACAAATCAATATGTTGACAGAGCCGCTTTCCGCATGTGTCCATTTAAACACCGATCCCCGCACGGGATTCGGGCTGACTGATTCCGTTTGCCAAATGCAAATGCATTAACCTTACAATTGGGTAATCTAATAAAAAGGATCAATGGTCTGATTCGGTGCTTATGGAGTCATTTAGTGCAAGTGAGAGCAATTTAGCCAGGACCCAGATGAGCAGCTTGGGGGGAGCCAAGAGAACGGCTGAAGTCTGCAGCGTGCTTGCTGACTGCCTGAGGCGTGGCCCACTCTGCCTGGAGAGGCTGGGCCGAGTGGGCAAGGGAATGAGGAGGGTGTTATTCATTCATTACTGCCACTTTAATCACTCAGAGGTTCAATTAAGTATAAATCATTAGTAGGGTTTCAAGTTACTTTATCCAGGCTCCTGCAGAACACACTTGATTGGCGGTGGGGAGCTTTGTGTGACTAGATTTAGCGTGCGACTGAGCAAGGCAGTCATATGGGTTTTTCTGCTATGAAATTGATAAATGAAGCGGGCATTCGAGGTACAGCAGTAATTTCTGTGGTGCAGTCAAGTGCTCGCTCCCTTGTCTCCTCTAGCAATGAGGGCATGGGCCCCTTTAATACGCCAGCTTTCCTCTGGGGGCCCAAAGGCCAGTTTGGGCCGCAGGCCTAGGGTTGATTTCCTTGCACAAGTCCCCAGAGCGAGCCCTGGTTCATTAGTGGGAATATACCTGGGGAGGGAATAAAAAAAGGGAAAGGAAAAAAGAAGGTTCCTTCACCCTCGTTCACTAGTGCTGATGCTGTCATGATTTTTTCTGAGTAGCAAGTGGGCAGCTCATGGAGGATGAAATCGGGCTGTCTCGGCAGACTGTCCCTTTCTCCCCATAGATGCGGTTGTCCCCCGGGGCTGGCATCCCTCTGTGAAAAGCATATTTTCTCCTAATCGGTTTTACAGCTCTTTTAAAGTAATATGTCAGATCATTTTCCCCATATACATAGTTAATGAAAGTAACCCTACAAATTCATTTTAAATAGATGGAAGTTGTTATAACCCTGATCCAGAATTTATTACATTCATTACAATCTTGCTGAAGTAGGTAATGTAATGGACTATTACTTTTATTATCTTTTTAATCCCTCAAAATTATTAGGAACTGACTAATATTTGGCATCACCCTGTTAATGTTTAAACAGAAATTGATACTTTAATTCGTCTAATAAATGATGGGGGCACTCTGAGTGGAAACAAAAGCCTGATGGGATTTATCTCGATCAGTCCCAAAGACTTTTAAGTGGGACTCAGGGGTCGGAATGCAATTATTTCCAGGCAGGGTATCTTCATCAAGTACTCAGAAAGGACAGAGGAGCAGAAATGGAGATAGTGACAGACAGACCCAGACAGACGGCAACGACAAGACAGAAAAGAGAGAGGGAGAGAAATTCCACTCATACATCCAGGTTCTAATCCTGATTCACAAAAAGCTCCGATTCGGGCTGATAGCCACAGCCGTGAGCTCTATGTATCTTTCCCTTCTTGAATCTTTCCCTTTCCGCTCTTCATCTTTCTCTCCCCATCCCTTCCCAGATTAAAAACATTTTCTTTATAACCATTTCTGTGTTGGTAATCAGCTTTGTGGCTAAGAATTCTCAAGTGCTCTAATTCGTGTGTTGCTGAGACAAACGATTGGGCCACATTCTCCTAGTGAGGAATGGAGACCCTGCTTGCTCCTTGGAAAATAATGATGGCTGCTCATCTTTTGCAAATTACCAAATCTCACCGTGGAATGGGACGGGGGATGAGAGGGGTCTACAGTTGTGTCTCTTCCAGAATAGGCTGTGTTTACCCTCCAGAGCTCCGTTTCCTGCCGGGCAGGTGACAAGTAGGATTTAGGAGAAATTGATCTCTTGCGCTTTCTAGTTTTTACAAGGGAAAATGCAATACTAGTTCCTTGAAAAAAAAAATAGTAAAAATCTGTTAGTTCTAACAGAGTGAGAGGAACAANCTTGCTCCTTGGAAAATAATGATGGCTGCTCATCTTTTGCAAATTACCAAATCTCACCGTGGAATGGGACGGGGGATGAGAGGGGTCTACAGTTGTGTCTCTTCCAGAATAGGCTGTGTTTACCCTCCAGAGCTCCGTTTCCTGCCGGGCGGGTGACAAGTAGGATTTAGGAGAAATTGATCTCTTGCGCTTTCTAGTTTTTACAAGGGAAAATGCAATGCTAGTTCCTTGAAAAAAAAAATAGTAAAAATCTGTTAGTTCTAACAGAGTGAGAGGAACAAAGTACTTTCCTTTCTGGTTTGATAACGAAAGACGAAAGGAGGTATATTTGCGAAAGGAAAAGCTGGCATTTTGCGTCACTCCAAGGCAAGGGTGTGTTTTCTAACAAAGAAAGCTTCCAGTTAGCAAAGTCACTAATTAGCCCAGAGCTCATTAGAATTTAAAGCTACTTCACTGTGTAGCATGCCTTTGCTCTCTCTAAATGCCCTGAGTTTCCAAAGCAAGAAAAGTATTGATTAAATTGACTCAGCATGAAATGCGCCCCATTTGTGCCAGCCCAGAAAGAGGTGGGCTTCTCAGCTTTCCTAGCAGAAGAGCCTGCCAGATGTCCTGTGAGCCGGACCCAGGCAGATGGGCTGGGGACAGCGTCCTGCTTGCCTCTATGCCTTAGTTGAGTCCAGGAACCAACTGACTGCCCATCCCTTGGCTAAAACCTGTTTTGATCAATGGAAGGGAAACCTGCTCTTAACTGAGTTTGTTCCTGATGCCATACGAATCTAGTTTTGTAAATGCTGGTTGCGTTCGTCAACGCTGAGCTGACAAAGTCTACACATCATTTGGGGCTTGATAAAGAGGCTAAAAGGCAGCTTCTCAGCATGTTTATTTTTAATAGACATAAAAAATGAAAACAAAAACGGAGGCTTTCTCACTCCTTGGAAACCTCGTTGACAGAAAAGCACTGAGTACACACAAGTCGCGATATATAAATGGAGATCCTGGAACAGGTTCTTCTTCTTATTTTTTTTTTGTTGTTGTTGTTTGTTTTGTTTTACTAAAATATCCTTGTGAACATGAGAACAGTTTCTGAACTGAGAAACGGTGGGCTCCGGAGAGTGCTGGTGTTATTTGCTACCCTGACATGATGTGCCGCACGCAGTATTTAGGCACCGACATGCTAGAGCTGGGGCAATGTTCTCCAGGCACCTCTGCTTGGACTTTGTTTTGTGGGTACAATGAACCCCATCTGTTCTTACTTCATCTATTAGAAATGCAGCACTGTGAATTGAAGCAGTGTCTTCTGAGGTGCGTCATTGACAGTTAAAATCCCTTCTTTTTCTAAATCTTTACATAACTCCTCCCTGTAGTTTGCCTAGATGTGGATGGCCCCAAGATAATTTCATGGAGACCATCAAGGCAGAAAGAATGTAGCTTTAAAAGCCAATTAAAAAATATTCACAACAAAAGTGATAAAGGGTTAATGCCTTCATATAAAAAGAGCTCATTCAGTTTAATAAGAAAGATGTTAAGATCCCAAAAGAAAAATGAGGAAAGTGTATGGAAAATAATTTACTATAGAAGACATCCAAGTAACTAATATTTACTAACACTATATATGCCAGGTGTTATTTACATGGGATCTCTCATTCATTCTTTACAAGACCCTCCGAGGTAGGTGTTATTATTCTCATTTCTATTAAAGGATGAGGAAAAACAAAGCTTTGAGAAGTTAAATAATCATCCCAAGATCACACATAAGTGGGGAGCCAGGATTCAAAACTAGGTAGCTTGATCTAGCAGGAGCTCTTAACTGCTCTGCTATAATCCCACAAATTCACAGATATAATCATGTAATAAGGCTGGAAAAGAAAAAAGCTCATGTCTAGTAAACAAAGATATGTTAATTTCAAACAACCAGGAAAGTTTCATCTATAAAATTAACAGAGAATTAAAAAAATGTTAATTTTTAGTGTTGGCAAGGATGGGTTGAAACAGACATTCTTAAATATAAATTGTAATTTGAACTATCTATCAAGAGTCTTAAAAATGTACAAGTCATTTGACTGAGTAATGCTGTTGTAAATAATTGTTTAGTGTTGGCAAGGATGGGTTGAAACAGACATTCTTAAATATAAATTGTAATTTGAACCATCTATCAAGAGTCTTAAAAATGTACAAGTCATTTGACTGAGTAATGCTGTTGTAAATAATTTATCCCAAGGAAATAAAAATGTATGCAAAGCTTTAGGCACACAAGTTCGCACTAGAGCGTATTAAATGCTCCCACATTAAATGTCCCACATAGGGGGAGTGGTTAAGTACATTATGGTCCATCCATTCAATGATATTGAAAACAATAAAAATGATGTTATCAAAGAGTTTCTAATAACATGGGGAAATGCTTATACTAAGAGAAAAAAAGCAGGTTATAAAATTGCATGTATAATGTTGATTGTGTAAAATATGCATAGAAATAAGAACAGAAGAAAACAAAAAGTGTTAACCAGGGGGTGTTTTCCATGCAGTGAGATTATGTGTGGCCATGACTTTTTATTATAAATATTTTCCAATTTTTCTATAGTAAACTTGTTTTATTTATAATTGGGGTTGGGGTGGGGAAGAAGATATCCTTTAATGACTTTTAAAAGTCAACTTCTTGGGCTGGCCCCGTGGCGCACTCGGGAGAGTGCAATGCTGGGAGCGTAGCGGCGCTCCTGCCGTGGGTTTGGATCCTATATAGGGATGGCCGGTGTGCTCACTGGCTGAGTGCGGTGAGGGCGATACCAAGCGAGGGGTTGCGATCCCCTTACTGGTCAAAAAAATAGGCAAAAAAAAAAAAAAAAAAGTCAACTTCTTAAATTAAACCTCAGACCTAGTGGGGATAAATCACTGAACCCCAGAGCACCAAATTAACCTAAGACACTGGGTGAATTTGTTGTCTGCATGGGCCCAGGATGCTTAAAGGCAACTTTGTGTGTTGTTCAAGTCTCTGAGCCTCTGCCTCATCTCATGGGTTATTGGGAAGATAATATATGTGTTAAGGCCTTAGAACAGTACCTGCACAGTGTGGGCACTCAAGAGATGTCAATAGTAATAATAACAGTACTAGATTGATTATGGCCATTGTGGCTATTGTTTGTTGGGAGGAAGGGCTGAGCATCCAGCAGGCATTGGGGAGTGCATATTGACTGGCTCATTCTGAGATAGAGCTAAAAGTATCGTTAATTGATGCTGACAGTTTCAGTCCTAGATCTGAGCTCCTGGTACCACCCAAGTCTTTTGTCAGCTGCTGCAGAGCCAAAAGGAGTGCTCTTTGGGTGTGCCAAGAACCTGAATGCAGACTCTCAGTTGACCCCCGACATTCTGGGCACCTTCGTGGGGCCAGGCACTGTGCTTAACCTTTTTACATATGGATTTTCCCACCCATAACTTTAAGAAGCAGGTTTCCTTAGCATCTCTTCTTTATGGCTCAGAGACTAAAGGCCACTCTCCTGGGTCACAAAGCCAGTAAGTGGCAAAGCTGGAATTGAAACTGGTGTTGATCTGGCTCCAGAGATATCAGAGAATGGCAATAATGGCTGAAGACATAGGCTCTGGAATCAGAAGGACCTGAGTTTGGCTTTCTGTGTGGCTTTGAGCAAGTAACGTGGTGCCTCAGCTTGCTCATCTGTAGGATGGGATATATAGTGCTTGCATGTTGCATCATTATTTTATGAAACATTAAGAAAAATAGAATTGTTGCCAGTGAGACAATGATATAAGATTTCTTATCACTTGCAATTTTAATTTTATACTTATGGAAAGAACACTCAGATTTATTTAGATATAGATTTTTATCACAGAGC
>NW_007731690.1:99015-112400 GCF_000696425.1 Galeopterus variegatus
AATTTTATACTTATGGAAAGAACACTCAGATTTATTTAGATATAGATTTTTATCACAGAGCTTTTGTATCTACATTAAAAAAAGGAAAATATAAGTGAAATTATTTGTTTAGGGATTCCTAAAAGTTATTCATATTCCAATCTGACACAGCATTGGGGATGTCCATGATTTTCAACCCACTGTCATCTCCCATCACAGTGATAGCATTTCTTTAAAAACCATTCCTTTATTTTCCTCGGGATTTAATTTCCCCTGCAAATACCCATTCTGCAAGTTTTGATTTGTGTTCCCAGATATGACAATGACATTAAGACTGCTGCCAGGCTGACAGTGATTGTAAAAAGCATCTCAATTTCAGAGATGTTAAAATGAGAAAAAGAAAGTGTACATCTTAGAATTGATGACATGTAGTTACTGCGTTATAGGATTGTTAGCAGAATTCAAGGAGGTGGTGCTTGTAAAGGACTTAGACACCAGACTGGACACACAGTAAGTATTCAATATCATCATCATTATCGCTATTATATTCTGTGATCTGAGATGTATTGCATAAATATGCGGCTCTGTAGGGTCTGTGTCCAGATTCTTAGCCAACATACAGTGCTCATGAAGCACCGTGTCCTGGGGTAGAGCTTGTCTCATTTCCCTTTCGGTCTTCCCGTCTCTACCTGCTTTCTGAACCTTCTCCCCCCCACCTCTCCTACGTTACCTATCTCCCTCCTCCTCCTCCTTCTCTCTGCCTCCGTTTTCCACCCCCTCTCCAGCTCTTCTGCAAATAAATGGCCCTGTCACTCCAGCTCTCTTGTAGGTTTAGAGTGAATGGAAGTGTCCTTTTGAAAAGCTTGTTCTGTCTGACATTCCTGACTGGCTCAGGAGCAGGGGTCTTCGCACTCCCCTCTCTTCTGCTCAAGATCTACTCATCTGGTTAACAATTTACAGGGCTGCCACTGGGCCTCGAGTGCTCCACCCCACAGCAGAGGCAGCTGGGTTGGGCCCTCCAGAGCAGGCCTATGGCAAGCTTGGAGGGGTGAATCGGTCCTTCCTCTGGTGTCTGTAAGAAGACTGGCTTAGGGCCTGCCTAAAAAGAAACCATTTATTCCCACTTATAATTCTTTAAAAAAGAAGTTCATGGCTTTTATGATGAGCCTTATATATGCATTTAATGACGCTGAATTATTTGATTATGTGCATTAAGAAGAGGTCTGAGAGCTCTCTGGTGTCCTTAGTTTTAAGTGTATTTTAACTGCCTACAAGGAAAGGAACAAGACAAAAAACGAGCTGTGGCAGCATCCTCATAAATCCTGAGCCATAACTGACATACCTTTGCCAGCACCTGGAGTGGTCCAGGCAGGCGGACACACGGAAGAGGCACAACGGAGTTTCCATGTTCCCATGGGCCTGAGTACCAGAGGGACAGCAAGATCAGCCATCCCTGGAGTGCATTCTCTTCGCCAGCATCCAAGCCAGGAATGAGTAGGGGCTGGGTGCAACATCAGTTGCAGATCCACTTTGTACCCAGCACCGTGCTGGGCTCTGTATACAGATTACCATGTTTAATCTTGGCAGGCAGGTGTCATTAGCCCCATTTTCCAGATGAGGAAACTGAATCTCAGCAAAGGAAAGTGACTTGCTCCAAGTTGGCAAATGTCAGAGCCATGATCTGAAAACAAGTCTTTCTGATTCTAAGGCTTCTTCCCTTTGCACAGGCACTGGGTACGAAGCTCAGAATGACACCTATTTAGGGAATAGTTAACGGAGAAGGAGGAGGGAATAGTTGCTGAGGCCAAGGAAGCATAGGCCTTCAGAGAGAAGTTTATTCCTCCCACCCTCTGTGCGCCAGCCCCTTGGAGGCGTGCGTCACGGTGGAAACGGAATCAGGACAGAAAAAGCCACTTGAAATGAACTGCGACCAGACAGGCCGCCATGGTGGCGTGATTGATACTGGAGCATGTAGGTGTAATGAAACTGATGCCGGCTTCTCTGCACCTGTGATTTATTGAGGACAAATTTAAGATGAGAAAGGGCCCCATACTAGGAGCTGCATCTTCCCCTCCAAGGGAGGGTGGTCATCCATCACCAGCCATTGCAAGGGCCCATTCCAAGCGGCTCATCAGATGAACCAATAGTCTCTTTGTTGGGGTTCCTAACAAGTGTTGGATCAGCAAAAGTCTATTTATGCTGGTGGACCTTTCAGGACCAATTTGTAGTGGGTCACTGATTCTGCTGGGGTATTATCTTCTTTACTACTCGGGCCAGTTGGGGAACGCGGCAAAGATTAATGGTTTTGGCTGCCGACTTGCCACCTCCATCTCCCGCTTCTGGACCAAAGATTAAGTTTTTTTGTGTTTTACCAGAAAGGGCTCATCTTGCATGAGAGATGTGCTTTAATTTACTAACTTGCTTATGGAGAAAGGAGTCATGGAAGTGTACTTGGTTGTGGTGAGGATTTGGCAGATGGCTCTTAGGCCTGGTATCCACACTCTTCTCCCTAAGACCCCAGGCAGAAAGTGGGCGGCTCCTGGTGCCATGGCTGGGTCCTGTGAGCCCTGGGGTCTGTGTGATTAGGGGAGCTTTCCTTAAGCTGACAGAATATCACAGCCTTGTCTGGCACCTAGCAGCTGGCTCTGGGTTCAGTGAGGCAAGTGGTACCCTAAACTTTATTATTTGAAACTATATTATTAAAACAACAGTATGGCCTTTTCTTATTATTTGGAAAATGGCACATGATCTTTTAGTAAATGTTGGAGAAAAAAAATTCAAGCAGCAAATAAAGCCACACAAAAGCTAATGGCACAGTGATATGACTGTTAATATTTTGGTTTACATTTACATCCAGAAGTTTTGCAGTGCACAAATATATGCATGTTACTTTACACAATTAAATTCATAATGGAAATATGTGGGTTTTTTTTTCGCTATATGGTTCTTAGTCTGCTTCTTACAATGAATATTATATTGTAAGCATTTCCCCATTCCTTTACATTTTAATAAGCCATCATTTTTTTTCTTCTCTTCTAATGTTGTGTTTGTTGCAACATCCCCAAAGATCTTTTCTTTCATTCAGCGAACAGTTGCTGTGTGCTGTGGACCCAACTCTGTGCTGGGATCACACAGTACTCCTGAAGTTGGGGTGCTAAGATCAGCTTGCAGAGACGTGCGTGTGCCCTGTGGGGTACTTCGTTACACAAATCTCTCACAAAGGTACAGAACACATGGTTTGGAGGCAGAGGCCTGTCACCCTTGACTCCTTCCAGGTCCCTGGAGAATTATAGTTCCAAAAGAGGAAGCAAGAATTTAGTTCTGCAGGAGAGGAGCCTGCTGTTAGCTCTGGATATGCCAGCTTGGTTTTTTAGAGTGAATTGAGAACTGGGAGCCCGACCCTCCTGCATGGACAATAGCAACCCAATTTTGGAAATCTGGAGAGAGAGCCCAGTAGCCCCCAGGGACCTGCCCCCCTATTCAGCTGCAGCAACTTCCAGGGAGGCAGTAAGGTAAAACCAAAAAGACTGTGGTCTTGGGACTCAAACGGATCTGAATCTCTTAGCTGGTGACCTTGAGCAAGCTGTCTTTCTGAGAGCTTCTTTTTCCTTATCTGAAAACTGGGGCTTATCTCCCCAGTCCCTGCAACTCCCAGGCTTTTTTGTTCCCCATGTGGGAAGTCCCATGTGAAGAGGTGGTGCTCAGCCCAGGCCAGCCCTGGCCCAGGCCCATTTTCCGGATGCTGTGCTGACTCAGTAGATGGATGGGCTCTAATTGTTCTGACAACAAGTCTGAATTTTGCAGGCCCTTTCCTCAGGAGCCTTTGTCTCAGAGCCATAAATCACTGGGCAACTGTCCCCACATTGGCTAGGACTAGCTTTGCCTGACTGGGGCTGGCTGAGGGAGGGAGGGTCTGAGCAGAGCACAGGCCCGCTTTCCACCATTGGTTTTCAGATCTGTAATTGGGAGCATTACTGACTCAGCGATTCCAGTGTCCCTTTGTGAGGCTTCTTCTCAGCCCCAGGGCAGCTTCCTCCCTTCCTCTCCACCATGCTCCCAGATTAAACTTCATTAAGGAAGTAGAGCACTTTCTCTAGACAACATGTACATAGACTTTCACAGAACCTGTCTGGATAACTTGCAGAAGCATTTGTCAGTTGCCCAAGGTCTCTACATAACATGTTCTGTTTCTGGGAGAGAGGTTTCTCTTGGCTTGAGAGCAGCAGGTGACAGCCCCAGATGTCCCCCAGCTGCAGGTGTCCTCGTTCCCTCACTGCTCTAGCTACTCTACTGTAGTGAACATTCCCGAAAATCCCTGGCTCCTTCCTGCCCCAGGACATTTGCTCTTGCTGTTCTCTTTGCCTGAAGGCCCTTCCTTGGGCTCTTCGCATGACCATCTCCTCCTATCATTGAAGTCTCAGCTTAAATGTTGTAGAGACATCTTCCCTGACCATACTCACTGCAGACCAAGTCATGATCCCCACGTTAAACTCCTCGATGGTGCATGATCCACTTCTTTCCTCAGACTTTTCGTGGTTTGTGAAGATACATTTGTGTGGACAGATTTAATTATTAATTAGTGTTCGACTCTTTCCCCACCTCGCTGTCAGTGCCACTAACACAGGATGATCACCTTTGTATCTTCACTGCCTTTCTCAGCAACTGGCACATTGTAGGCTCTTGACAAGTAGTTGTGTTGACTGAACAAACAAATGAGTGAATGGATGGATGGATTGGAGAGTGGAAGGAGGGTGAATGAATGAATAAATTCCAGCACTTTCTCTCTGGTGGCCTCAGAATGGGTAAGAGACATGCCACTTTTTGGATAGCCAAGGGGCTGGGGAGCCTTCCCAGACCCTCCTGTCTCTGTGGGGCCAAACCTTATTCACCACCAGTATTTTTGAAACCTGTACTCTTCCTTCTTAGCGATCTGCCTCTATCTCCTAGACATGCCACTTTTTGGATAGCCAAGGGGCTGGGGAGCCTTCCCAGACCCTCCTGTCTCTGTGGGGCCAAACCTCATTCACCACCAGTATTTTTGAAACCTGTACTCTTCCTTCTTAGCGATCTGCCTCTATCTCCTGCCCTTCTTTTTCAAAATATACCCTTGGCCCCATCCCCTTGTTGGAGAATTTAAAACAAATCCCAGACATCATCTCATTTCATATGTAAATATTTTAGAGAGTATTGCTAATAGATAAGGACTTAAAATTTCTCTTAATATAACTATAGTATCATTATCACATCTAAAAAACAAACAAAAAAAGCCCAGTTCTTTTCCTGTTTAATATTTGGTTAATATTCAAATATTCCTGATTGCCTCAAAAATGTCTTTTTTCATTTAGTTTGTCTGAGTCAGGCTATAAACACTGTATTTGATTGATATGTCTCTTAAATTTCTTTATAATGGTCTCCCCTTTTCTCCTCACATTTAAAAATGTCATTTATTTTTCTTTTTAAAGTCCCATTTATGTGTTGACGAATCTGGATCGTTTACACTGCAGACTATTTCATGTTCTGGGTTCAGCTGATTGCCTCCTTGTGGTGGTGTTTAACATGTTCCTCCATCCCCTGTGTTTCCTGGAAACCGGTATTTGGATCCATAGGCTTGATCAGAGTAATATTCGATTTCCGGCTAGAAGCCTTCGAAGATGGTGTTGTGTTCTCCTGGTTGTGGCACATCCTAACGTCTAGTCATCTCTCCTGTAATGATGTTAAGATTGATCCGTGGCTCATCCTGAGTTAATTAACTCCCTACTCTCATCTCTATTTCCATTGCTATATGAACTTGTTTTGCAAAACAAGTCAGTTGAGAACATTGATCATATTGAGCAGATGTGGAGCAACAGTCTGATGGTAAATGCACTGATTTAGAGCACCAGACCCTGAATTTCTTCATACCTCAGTTTCCTTGAATATAAGACAGGCCCAATAATAGTAGCTTTTAGAACTAACATATGGGAGAGATGTTTGGTACATAATCATCAACACACAACACTAAGTGCTTAATCATTTAATCCTTCCAGCAATCCAATGAAGTATATGCTATTATTAGTCTTATAACACATATGAGAAGAGGAGACACAGAAAGGTTAGGTAACTTGCCCAAGGCCACACAGATAGCAAATGGCAGAGCTGGGATTTGAACCCAGGTAGTCAGGCTGCAGAGACTATGCTCCTACACACAGTGCTGTGTAGCACACCCCAGTCAAGAGGGAGTTCCCTGCTTTCCTCCATGCTGGATGCTTGTTGAGTCATTGCAGGGAATGGGCACCTGTTAGCTGTCACCTTAAGTCACATGCAGGGGTGGAGTAAGGCAGCCCCCAGTGTCCAGAGGGGATTACTGTGCTTTACTTTGAGCTTTTACAAAGTCACAGTCTCTTCTCCCTGTATGGTTAGATGGGCCAGAATTAGCTTGATAAGCTCACATGCTGGAAGGGGATCTGAAGAACATAAGATCTGGGGATTTGATCTCCCCCCAAAAATATTTTTTGAAGCTCAGAGAGGTTAAGTGACTTGCCCAAGAACACACAGTGAGTTTGCTAGTGAGCTAGGATTAGAACCTCAGACACTCTCAAGCCTTGGGCGATTGTCTGGATCCCTGGGGGGTTTTATGCCCAGGTAGAAGGAGCCTCTACTCTCCACCCCCTGGGTCATGTTCATTTTAGCCAGAACTCTTCTGGGGGTATAAATGAACAAACATTCCTGCTGCAGGGTTTGCCTACATTCAGGGTTTGCCTTGCATGTCATAGACATTCCTTTCCTGGTTGCTATTATAGCTGTATGGGCCTGCTAATCTCACCCTCTCAGAACCAAACTGTGCTCTCCACTGGCCTCAAACTTAAAGCAAAATTAAATAAAGGTGCAGAGCCAGGATTTGAACCCAGTGCTTCTGAGTCCAAGTTCAGAAGGGCCAGACGTCAAGTCAGTCCATAGTTACTGATGCCAGCACCTGTGCCATGACTCCAGCCTTGTCTTCCAGATGAAGGAAGTGAGGCTCAGAGAGGGGTGGTAACTTAACGAGCTCACATGGCCTCACCTGCAGTGTGGGCTGCTGCAAAGGGGCAGGGCTATCCTCTTGTGCCCTGGGAGGTTCAGAGAGTGTCTCCTCTGGGGCCCATACCTACATCCAGACCTGGAGGGTGCCTGGTGAGCATAGGGTGACAGGGCTGAGGGCTGGAGGGGTTTCTGAGCCTAGTGAACCAGCCCATGGTCCATGGGTCCAGTTCGTCTGATTAAAAAGGCCAAGACAATAATTGAAGGTGGTTTTGGGTTCCCTGAGCAGGATCCGGTGCTGACGCCTGGTGGCTCCATTGGCGCCTTGGGCCCCGGGCATTCGCTAATGGACTGTAGCTGATCCCAGGACTGATTGGCAGCCGGCCTCAAGGTCCTCAGGGGAAACCTGGAATTCTGGTCTCCAGTTTGGAGACACTATCCTTTCTGGGAACCAAAGAGGGGGCTGGCTTCCAGTTGGCCCAAGGCAGGAGTACTTCTGAGCCCATGGGGTGAGACACAGAGGGGAGATGGACTGAGTCCCCCTCTGCCCCCAACCACCTGGATGGAACACGAGGTGAGGTTCACAGACAGTAAAATACAGAATGCTGTCAAAATGCCAACTCCTCATCTCTCCCATTGCCTCCCTGCCCTGCTCTCCTGGGCTGGCCAGCAACATATCCCCACCCCTGCCAAAGTGGTAGTGGGGCCAGTGAGAGTGCTCAAAGATGTTTTCAGATAACACATTGGGATGGGTTGATCCCAAGACAAGCCAGGCCACTGTCACTCCCAGGACAAGGAGAGAGGAATGAACCCTTCTGAAGAACTCTAAGGGATGAGGTCTCCCCTGTTGCCTGGGAAGGGCTTTCCAGGCCAGGGCACAGCACAAGCAATGGCACAGAGGCATGAGCATGCAGGGAACAACTCGAGAAATAGGAAGGTAGAGAATTAGGGAGGGGAGGCTAGAAGAGCAGGCCTTGAAAGCAATGCAGAAACCTCCGCCCTTACCTGGTTCACAGTGGGGATCCACTGAAGGTTTTAAAGGGAGGGCAGAAGAGAGGAGCCTCGGGTCTGCCCAGAGTCAAGGGTCTTTCTTAAGCACATTAGGCAGGATGAATGGCAAACACAAAGCTCACGCATCTGACCTTTTTCTAGGACACCCGATATTTATGCACTTTGTGCATCCCTCAAATTGTATTCGTTCACCCAAAAGAGTACGAAAAAGGCGCTTTAGGAAACTGCTATAAATCCAGTGCAAGTCACCATGGTAACCTGATTAGCAGCTAAATTAAGTTCATGATTAAGAAGAAATAAATAAAAATAACTCTTCTCCTTGGCTGGGACTACCCACTGGGCCACTGGCAGAGAGCAGATGCTGAGGCCTTGGAAAGCAAGGGTACAAGCATGGGCCTGGCCCCCTACAGAGAAGGTGGGGTGATGGTGGGAAGCATTGATTTGCTGTAGAGAAGCGGGAAGCTTGGTTGTTAACACTGCCTGGGGGTGAGGCCCCTGGTGGCCAGGCCGGGACGTGCAGGCTGCACTTCTGAAGGCCAGAGCACTGGTTCTCATGACAGAGGTCTCATGCCCTCCAAGGGTGTCTTCTTGATGCCCTGGACCAGCCTTCCTTTGTCCGAGAATCCTGTCCATGTATTGTCACCCTTCCTTTGCCAGGTCCCCATGCTGGGTGCTAGGGACCCTGATATGACTCAGACCTGGTGTTGGTCCTAGAGGCTGAGTTTGGTGGTGGACACAGATGTAACAGATGCTTTGGGCAGTGTGTATAAGATGCTATTGAAACATGAGCCAGCCAGGGGGTGGGTGAGGGTTTCCTGGAGGAGGTGATGCCCAAGAGTAAGACAGACGTGTGGCTGCTGGAGAGTGCCTACTTCAGGTGAGCAGTCTGGGCCTTCTGCTTTGAGCTGACTGGCAGGCTGTTGGCACCCTGAGGCCAGTCTGGAAGGGGCTGGCATCAGCCCTGATGAGACTGAAGGACCTTCTTGGGGGCTGTGCTGTTAACACATCCCAGGGATCAGCAGCAGGAAAGGTGGGTACAAAGAGAGAGATGAGCCTCCCACTTACCCATTCCAATCCCCCTTTGGCCAAGGCAGTCTAGAGCCGTGGTGAGGGTCAAACAGGCTTTGAATCTTCTCTCTGACACCTGCTAGCTGTGGCTTCTGGCAAGTGATGGAATTTATTTGAGCCTTGGCCTCCTTGCCTATAAAACAGGGGTAATAGTGATAACAGCACCCGTCTCATATGGTTATGGTGGAGGACTCAGTGAGATCACGCAAGCTAAATGGAGCACAGTCCCTAGCATGTAGAAAACTCAATAAGAGGCTTGCTAATGTTAATTTCATTACCTGGGGAAGTCTGCTTTGACTGAGTGGAAGGAGGAGGGTGAGGTGGCCATGCAAGTATGCCAGTGAAGTCTCTTTTAAGAGAAATTGCCACAAGGAGCACAGTGGACTGATCGCCTGCATGCCACCCCTGGCTCCACCAGTGTGTCCCAGCGGAGGCTGTACTTCTCCCAGTTACTGACAGGCACTCACTGAGCATGGGGGTGGGGAGTGGTGCTTGTGTTGGCTTCTTCCTACAAGATGTGGGACTCCCAACAGGTGACTTTGGCTCAGAGATTCCCCTTGAGCCTGGTTGCAACTTTCCTAGAGCAGTCTAAGGCTCCTCCTTCCAAATCCTCCTTCCTTTTTCTTCTCCTTCCACAGGTGTGAGGCCCACGTTGTGGCCTGAAGGTTCGCCCTGCCTCCTCCTGCTCTCTCCCCCTTTATCCTTCACAGGTGTTTCCCCAATAAATCTTCCTCTCCTTCCACAGGTGTGAGGCCCACGTTGTGGCCTGAAGGCTCGCCCTGCCTCCTCCTGCTCTCTCCCCCTTTATCCTTCACAGGTGTTTCCCCAATAAATCTCTTACACATCTAATCTGTTGGGTTTCTGCTTCTCAGAAGACCCAAAATGACACAGAGGGTCTCAGAGGAAGAGCCCTACAGGTGGGTGGTAGTAGAGGTAGAAATGAGACCCAGCAGCAGGTCGCACAGGTGCCTACAGGTGGGGAGGGGCAGGACCTTCTAGGACTCTGGAGAAGGAGCGCCAGTCTATGTCCTCTCCTCGAGTGTGTGTGTGTGTTCCTGTGTGTGCACAGCTCCCTGAGCACGCTTCCATTGCCACTGGCATCTGTGCTGTTGCTGATATTAAATGAGGAAATGGCATTGACCATCACATAGTGAAAAAAATCTGTTCCCATCAGAAGATAAGCTCCTTAGTCTCTGTTCTGAACAGTTAGCCCTGCAGGAGTTCTTGGGCATAGTAGGTACTCAGTCAAAACCCGCCCCCAAAACAAAAAACGGAGCACCACTGGCACGTGCATCTATCTTACATTTTTCTTTGAGCCCATTTTGTTTTCATGTGCTGGTGTTTTGAATTGCATCATGTTAGCGTATTTAAGCTTTTTAGCCCTTTGTTTTTGTGACAAAGACATATGAGCAGAGAAATGTGTGTACATCTTCACACCCACACGGAAGGGTGGCAGCAGCCTTGCTCAGAGGCCACACTTGCCAGTGAGCCCTCTAGCCTGCCCCACTTATCTTAGCTAAGCCCTCTGCCATCCTCTTTCTAGAAAGGAGCTTGGAATCTCAGCGTAGCTGGAATGGATGAATCTTCTCAGGGTCCTCTCCACCTCTCCTCTCCTCCCACCTCCGGCTCCCAGCTCCTTACCCCGATCTGTGCCTCACTCCCCTCGCTAGGCAAGATCAGGGAAGCTGCAAACCCAACCCTTATAGCTGGAATGGATGAATCTTCTCAGGGTCCTCTCCACCTCTCCTCTCCTCCCACCTCCGGCTCCCAGCTCCTTCCCCCGATCTGTGCCTCACTCCCCTCGCTAGGCAAGATCAGGGAAGCTGCAAACCCAACCCTTACATCAAAAGGGAACTTGAAAAATACTTGGAGCAAAAACTGCTAACTGTGCATCCTTGCTTTGTGATGGCGCTGATATTAAATCAGGAAATGGCACTAAATAGCCGCTCCAAACACAGAAACAGGGGTTGTCAACACAGAGACCAAAAGCAATCTCTAATGGGCAGAGGTGAAAGGGACCTGGCACAAGGCCCTGTCGAGGGACTGAAACCCAGGAAAAGATTCCTGAGCTTGGCTTGTCCGTGTCTGGTTCATAGTCCCTGGCATTGAGAGCACCTTGTCTTCATGAGAGATGTAAGAGAATTAAGCGTGCTGCTTAAATACCTTTGGGATTCTTTTTATTTCCATAAATATTTGCAGAGCACCTATTATATGCTTGTCTGACAGTAAACCAAAAAAGATGCCTGCCCATGTGGAGATGATCTTCTAGCTCCATGACAGAGCTCTGACTCTTTGGTGCAGCATTCAAAGCCCTTCAAGTGTTGGCTCCTGCAGAAGCCTTCAGCTCTATTTCCAGCTTCTCTGAAATAGCTTCCCAAGTGCCTGAGACAGTGCCTTTGCTCCATGCCTTTGCTTGGACTGGTCCTAACACCAGGTCCTCTGGCATTTCTGTGCTTAACAAATTTCATCTCAGCCTCCAAAGCCCTAGTCAAGTGTGACCTCCTCTCTGTAGCCTTATCTGCAACTCCTCTTCCCCCAACAGAACGAAAGGCTCATTTGCTTGGGATCTGCCAGCATCGTGGAAGAACTGCCATCACAACAACTTTCCAGCTGCAACAGGAAGGTTTACAATTTCCTGGGGGCGAGAAAAGAAGCCATGTCCTTCCCTGGACTCTCATCTCCCAGCACTGGTTATGGAATTGACACAAAAATGAAAAACCATGATAAAATCCATTATTGGTTTGGCTCTGGGGAAACAGGTTACCCTCATATGTTTCTGATGGGAAATTAAATAGGTTTAATCTTGTTAGAGGCTAATTTGACAGTACTAAGATTGAAAATATACACATCTTTCAATCCAGCAATTTCATTTCTTGCTTTCTAGAGAAATGCTTGCACATGTGCAAAAAGAAGCATGTAAAAAGCTGTTAGTTGCAGCATTGTTTGCAATAGTGAAAGATTACAAATAGCTTAAATGTCTGCCAATATGGGCTGGATAAAAAACTTCAGGGCATCCATCGAATGGAATGCCATGCATTAGTTAAAAAAGAAGAAGTAGATCTCAGTGTATTGACACAGAAGTTGCTGAGTAAAAATAAAAAAGCAAGCTGTAGCTCTAGACATAGATGTTAAAACTACATTGTTGCATTTTTTACAATGAGAAAGTGGTCTGTATATCTTGTATAATTCATTTTAAGAAGAAGAAGGGAAAAAAAGAGACTGAGTGACCACAGCAGCTCCTGGCTAGACTGAGCCTGGGCTTTGGCACAACCAAACAGCATTATTACCTCCTCGGCCCCAGGCAGCAGGTCCCCAGGCAGTGTGAGGGTGCCACCACCTTCCCCTGCAACTAGAAGTTTTCTCCCCAAGCTCTGACGAGCACGTGGTGGGAAGCTAGACCTCTGGGCCCCTGACAAACATCCAGACAGAGGAGGGGGAAAGCAGGGAGGAAGGTGGGGTGGGATGACTCAAACCATCCACCTTCCCTGAGTTGGTTTTTGGTCTCAGGAAGGAGTAAGGATTGGTTCACAAATGACTGTTAACTAAAGAGAGAAGGGTGTAGGGTGTGCATCAAAGGCCTGAGGATTCTGAGACATCACACTGTCAGGGAGTGTCAGCATTTGCCTAGCTGTTTGTTCGTTCGTTCGTTCGTTCGTTCATTCATTCATTCATTCATTCATTCATTCATTCCACAACTATAACTGAGTTCCTCCTGGTGTGGGTATTGCACTGGCTATAGGGGACACAGACAACTCCAACTCCTGGAGACTTTGTTCAGGAGCTCAAAATCATGCTCCATCTAGTTTCTTAGAGTGTGTTTCTTGCCCCTCCCTGGCATCAGAATTATCCAGGGGACTTATTAAAATGCAAACTCCTGGGCTCTTTTCAGACCTATAAAGTCAGACTGTGGCTCAGAAATGTTTGTAACACTTTTCTCAAGTGAAAAACATTTGGACCAGCTGACCAAACCATTTCCTTGAACTTCCCTGTGTTATTTCCTAAGGCCTCTCCCAAAGGTCTATTCTGATCCAGCTTGAAGAAGGGATAGTGGTACGGGCACTGCCTTATGACTCCAATGTGTGTGATTTCTCTAGAAAAACCAGGACTTTGTCCTTGCTAGTAGGCTCTTCTCTCCATCCACATGCCCAGGTACATCCATGTCCTTCTGCGGCCTGGGAAGATCCACAGACCATCTTTCCTAGAAACAAGAGATTGATTCATTCTCAGGGGTTTGGTGTGTGTGTGCAAAGGCCCGGTGGCAGAACACAGCTTGGGCTGTAAAAGAACTTCAAGTCAGTGTGCCTGGAGGATTGTGTGTGTGTGTGGGGGGG
>NW_007731690.1:113049-114293 GCF_000696425.1 Galeopterus variegatus
AAGGAGTTTATAGTTAAGCCAGGAGGTGGCAGAGGGGAGGGTAGAATGATAAGACTCATATAATGTGAAAACTGGGTCTATTCTTTTGTGTAGAAGCAGAACCGAGTCCTTGGCAGGGACGTGGTACTTGGTAGGGCTGTGACCTGAACAAAATCACTAATTCTGTGGAGAGTTGGAAATCCCGACCCAGACAGCAGCTGGAGAAATGTGCTGACACCTGGGTCCTTGGGATACTACCCACTTGAGATAGAGACCACACGTTTCATGGTATGCAGAGCACTGGACTTGGGGCTAGAAGTTCCAGCTCTTCACTGCCGTGTAACTCTAAAGAAATCACTTAACCTCTCAGAGCCTTGTTCTTTGTGTAAGATGGGGATAATCCTTCCCATCTCATAGGGCAGTTGTGAGGACTGAATGAGCAGATATGCATAAAGCTCTTAAAACACTACTATATATCTATATCTATCCACCTACCTACCTGCCTACCTATCTCTGTAAAACAGAGATAACATTTGCTACCTCATAGGGTTATGAGAATTGAATGAAAAAGTGAATGATAAAATCTTTGCAGATCTCTGTACAAAGGGGAATGAATATTATTATTAAATATTGCATCTATATTAGAGGCAATACTGCTCAGTGGTTATCTAATGTCGTGCTGTCCAATAGAAATAGAATGTGAACCACAAAAATAACCTAAAATGTGGGTACCAGGAGGGAGCCAGAGTTATACTGACTGCAGAACCTTCTTTTTATGAAACTTATGAAAGGTGAAGTAGTTTTAATAATAAGCTCCCACTCCTAAGTGTGTGTGTGGAGGGGTGGTCCATGGTCCCCAGGGGAGGCAGCCAGGGTAAGGGCTCTACAGTGAGTATAACTCTGGGACCTGCTGAGTCCTTTGGCTGCCTAAAGACTACTAGGACCCAGAACCTCAAGAATACCTTTTTGTAAATACTGGGTTGGGATACGATGGCTTTTTGTGGGGCAGGGGAAAGAGGAAGTGACAGCTGCTTTTAGGAAAAAAGGAAGAGGAAGGGCAGAAAAACCTCCTGCTCCTTGGTAAGCCACAGATTTGGGGAGGCTCCAAGGAATTGGGAGCAACAGAACATCTTCCCACTGAGCCGCTGAAAAGTGGGAAAGACCTCAGGGATACTTGGAAGAAACAGGTGACACTTTGAGTGCCTCTGCATGAGGCAAACACAGAAGGCAGACTGGGGGGGGGGGGCAAGGAGTTCTCTCCTTGG
>NW_007731690.1:115169-116700 GCF_000696425.1 Galeopterus variegatus
GGGGGGGGGGGGGGGCAAGGAGTTCTCTCCTTGGCAGAACTCTGCCCTGTGGCCTTTAGGATCACCGGCCTCTGCTTGGCGACCTGGGATAGTACAGCCTTGCTACCCACCAGGCTCTGAGGCTGGGAGTTTGGAGCTCCTGCATCTTGCTGCTTCGCTTCCCCACCCAACACACACACGCGCGACCACACACACACACACACACACACCCTCTCCCGCACGCCTCCAGCCTCATCCACGCTCGCACAGAGACTCTCACCAAACACCTGCAGCCCTCAGGGAAACGATGGGCGAACGGCGCACCGGCGGGCCGAACGCAGATTCCAGGACAGCCGCTCTGTTCCGGAGGCGCACGGGGAAGCGCGCCGCGGGGTCGCTCTCCAGTCATCCACTTGGTTGAAAAGGGGCGGACAGGGGCAGCGCGACCAACCTCCTGCCCTGCGGCTGGCAGTGGGCTCCGCACTCCCTTAGGGAATAACCACTTCCCTCATCTCCACTTTGAGTGCCCCAGGCTCTGCAGCAGCTGGGACAGGCAGAAACTCCTCCGTCACCATTTGTAACTAAAGAATCCCAAGATGGTGCGACCCGGATGCAAAGCCTCAGGCCCAACCTGGGAAGGGTTGAGGGGGTCGCTTTGGGGTGAAACTCTCGGATCGGAATTTTGGCTAGCACTAGCTGTTCAGTGGAGAGAGGCTTTGGCCGCCACCGATCCTCGGCTTTCCTTTCCTTCAAGGAGGCTCAGGACTCTGCGCACTGCTCTTGTGTCTCCTGGCCTCTTTCTCTTCGCTTCTCCTCCTCAACTGTTCACTTTTTCTTGCACCATCCCTTCTCTTTTTCCAGCGTGTCGGACTCCCAGTCAATGGGTATACAGAGCCGGTCCCCTTCTCCACCTGTCTTTTAGGGATGGGGTGCAGCCTCCGGATACTGCTGTACCCATGACGGGGAGCCCGGCACGCTGATTCAGAACCCCGCCCGCAGAGGCTGTGGCCGGCGGTGGCAGTCTGGAGCGGAAGGCAGCAGGGCCTGGGGCTCCGCGACCCTGCAGAGAAACGCGGCAGGAGCCGGGGTCGGGGGAGGCCGGGCCAAGAAGTGGGGTCGGCTGCCCTGCAGCGGCCTTCACTCCCCGGAGCAACCTGCGTGTCCCGGTCACTCACCCGTGGCCTAGCAGGCGTGGGGCTCTTTCCAACTTTTTGGTGGGGGTGGTTGAGGACTGGGGAGAAGAGGGAGTGGCTACGAAACGGATCTGGGGGGAGGTGAACCTAGGGACCGACAGAGAGATCTCAGTCAAAGCCCAGGGGAAGGGAGTGACCGCAACAGAGACAGAGGCACTGGGACAAAGAGGAGCGCGCTTGCCCAGACAAAGCTCAGGTCCTAGAGACCCTGAGAAGGCGGCAGGACACCCGCGGAACAGGAGATTTGGAACCACAGAGCTGGGGCCGCAGGAACTCCCAGGACCTTGATGGGCCACGTTCTTGAGAGTCGGGTCTGGGTCGTCTATGGCGAGGGTCAGGCAGACTGAGGGGACACTCGG
>NW_007731690.1:118027-139237 GCF_000696425.1 Galeopterus variegatus
CTCTTTGAGGGCGCAAGAGAATAGAGGGTTTTCAGATTAACTGGAGGTAAATATTTTACCTTCTAATAGTCAAAAAGACGTAGCCGCGTCCGCATTGGTGTGGCCCGCTTGACCCTTACGCGAGGCGTCAGTCGTGCTGGTCCCGCGCAGACAATGGCCCGGACACACTCACCCAATGTGCACGTTTCTCCTGCCTTTCGCTATGCGCCCAAAGCTGAAAAACAGAAGGCGACGCGGGAGGCGGGTCGGGTCTCCGGGTCCTGCGAATTCGAGATTTATCCGGTTTCGACGCCTGGGCCAGGGTCTCTGGAAGGACCCCTTATTTCTGGCCATCCCGAACCCCGGTAGGAAGGGTGCGCCGCGCCCGAGCCCTGTCTGGATGCTTAGTGCGGTGAGCCCAGGTCTCCCCGTCTGCGCTCCGGGGAGGTTTCTCACCGGACAGCCCTAGGCCCCCAGCTGTGGCATTTCCACTTTCGGCTACCGGTCCCCCCAGCCCAGGACCTTCCCGCACGGGGAGCAGCCGATAGGCACCCCCGAAGGCTGAGAAACGGAATTTCAGCGAGGGAGACCAGCGCGGGGCTCTCGGCTGAGTCTAAAGACGAGACCGGAGGACCTGTGCGCGGCTCGAGGGGAACCTATCCTGGGCTCCGGTGCACACAGAGCCTGCGTCCTGGGCTGGCTCGGGTTGGGCCAGGTAGGAAGACCTGGCTGGGTTCGAGGCGCCGTCCAAGCCTTCGGGCCGTGTGCCGGGCGGTTCGGGACGCCTTTGCGCGCAGTGGCCACTTGGGGTCGCACTTTATGCCTGTTTGAGCCTCTCCACCGCGGGCTGACGCCGGGATCTGCTTAATCGTTACAAAACGTTCAAACAAAAACAGGGCCCGTTCCCCAGCAGCGGAGAGCCACCCGGAGCACAGTCCCGGGCTGGCCTCGACCCTGAGCCTCGCGGTGCTCAGGCTTCCGTGCGTCGGGCGAGGGAAAGGGATTCAGAGGCTTTTGGTCAATCGTTTTCCCGTTGCCTTCATCGCGGGCATTGGGGGATGGGGTGAACGCCGGGAGCGGCGGGGCCAGTGGAGTCGTATCTCTGGGCTCGGCCACCGCACCCACAAAGAGGGGAATGGTCCCCTCTTGGCCCGAGAAAGGTCCCTTGAGGTTAAGAGTTGGGTCTGAACACAACTCTTGGAACCGAACTCCGCCCCCCACCCCAACACACGAATACGCGCAGACCTCCAGAAACACAGGCACGCACGGCGCTCACACAGCCCGCAGCCGTGAGGACACAGAGCGTCGCCCACTGGGCGGGGGCCGCTTGGGAACAAAGGGCCCGGGAGGCGACGTCCCGGCGCTCATTCTGAGCCTCCTTGAGAGTTGACACGGGCTGGGTGGGGGTGCAAAGGGCATTGAGGGAGGCGAGCGCGCGAGAGGTGGAAGCGGCGCTTTGGCCCAAAGGTGGGGCGCACACGGAGGCGAGCGTGCGGGGGCCGGGACCTGGAGGGCGTGGGGGGTTGGGCTCAGGCCGGCCGTCCCACTCGGCTCCAGTCCTGTGCCAGGCCTCGGCGGCTCCCGGGCGGCTCAGGCCTCNCGCCTCGCGTCAGCGATGGCCGCGGAGCTGAGCATGGGGCCAGAGCTGCCCACCAGCCCGCTGGCCATGGAGTACGTCAACGACTTCGACCTGCTCAAGTTCGACGTGAAGAAGGAGCCGCTGGGGCGCGCGGAGCGTCCGGGCCGGCCCTGCACGCGCCTGCAGCCAGCCGGCTCGGTGTCGTCCACACCGCTCAGCACGCCGTGTAGCTCGGTGCCCTCGTCGCCCAGCTTCAGCCCGACCGAACAGAAGACGCACCTCGAGGACCTGTACTGGATGGCCAGCAACTACCAGCAGATGAACCCCGAGGCGCTCAACTTGACGCCCGAGGACGCGGTGGAGGCACTGATCGGCTCGCACCCGGTGCCACAGCCGCTGCAGAGCTTCGACGGCTTTCGCAGCGCGCACCACCACCACCATCACCACCATCCTCACCCGCACCACGCATACCCGGGCGCTGGCGTGGCCCACGACGAGCTGGGCCCGCACGCGCACCCGCACCATCACCATCATCACCAAGCATCGCCGCCGCCGTCCAGCGCCGCCAGCCCGGGGCAGCAGCTGCCCACCAGCCACCCCGGGCCCGGGCCGCACGCGGCGGCCGCGGCCACGGCTGCAGGCGGCAACGGCAGCGTGGAGGACCGCTTCTCCGACGACCAGCTCGTGTCCATGTCCGTGCGCGAGCTGAACCGCCACCTGCGGGGCTTCACCAAGGACGAGGTGATCCGCCTGAAGCAGAAGCGGCGGACCCTGAAGAACCGGGGCTACGCCCAGTCATGCAGGTATAAACGCGTCCAGCAGAAACACCACCTGGAGAATGAGAAGACGCAGCTCATTCAGCAGGTGGAGCAGCTTAAGCAGGAGGTGTCCCGGCTGGCCCGCGAGAGAGACGCCTACAAGGTCAAGTGCGAGAAACTCGCCAACTCCGGCTTCAGAGAGGCGGGCTCCACCAGCGACAGCCCCTCCTCTCCCGAGTTCTTTCTGTGAGTCGTGGCCGGTCCCGGCCCCCGCCCTTGCCCCCGCCTGGACTCCCCGTCCCGTGTCCCCAGCCCCGGACTCCCCCGGACCCTGTTCCTGCCACGGCCCCAGCCTTGACCTGTTTGACTTGAGTGAGAGGGAGGAAGGGCGCGCGGGCCGCGGACGACCTGCGGGCGCGCGGGCGGGCAAGGGACTTTGGCTAAGGCGAAAGTAGAGCACGCCAGCGCCTCCTCCTAGACTCGAGCAGAGCCAGAGAGAGATGAGAGGGTGGGAGGTCCCGGAGCAACTTTTCTCCAGGCTGGAGGGCGGCGAGGCATAGTCCCTAAGAGTCGCCAAGCCCATCTGGAGACTTCTGGCTTTCTGAACTTTGTGCGTTAAGCCGGGGCCGCTGCTTCGCGGCGGGAACGTAGTCCGCCCCAGGAAGAGAGCAGCGAGGAGAGGAGAGAGGGACCCCGGTGTCCCGAAAGGCGCGAGGCGAGGCTGAGGGAAGGAAGGACAGACGGACCTGTCTGTTCAGAGTCCGAAGAACACTGGCACTCAGCCCCGAGACGCGGTCCTCAGTTAGGACGTTCGGCGCGCAAATCTCATCAGTTTTATTGCCTGCTCGATTATATAGAAAAAAAAAATACAAAAATCTGCATTAAAAATATTAATCCTGCATGCTGGACATGTATGGTAATAATTTCTATTTTGTACCATTTTCTTGTTTAACTTTAGCATGTTGTTGATCATGGATCATAACCCCCTTGTTTCCTTGGGTGAGAAGGGATCGCAGTTCGGAAACTCCCGCAGCTGCGTGCCGGGTTTCTGTCCCGGTTGTCGGCTTGTAAATACCTGCCCCGCCAAACCGCACAGAGAACGTGGCAGCAAGCTGAGTGTCTTTGTTTGGGTTTATTATTATGGCATTTTTGTTCGCAAGTAAAAAAATGTTCAGGACATTTTGCTTCAGAAAACAACTTTGTCTTGGGGCACCTTTGGAAGTTAGGTGTTTCTTCCCTTCCCCTGTCTTCATTCGGTCCTCGTTTCCCTCCCTCTTTACTTTTCAATTTTGTTGGTGTGGAGAGGACTGGGTTCTCCGGTGCCGAGTAGAAGGGCAGGCAGCTGCGGAGTTTGCATCCTGGAGGCTCGCGCGTGGACTCACTACCCGCCTTACTTTACTGCCAAATTGACACCCCCAACAAGAAAGGAAAACAGATGTTCTCCTCTGCTTTTTATTGTAACCTAAATAGCCCCAAGGTCCCTTCGAAACCCTCCAGGTCCCGCATTAATTGCAGGGGCCTTAGCGCTTTTAGGGCGAGCGGCTTCGCTTTCCCTGACTACGCGGTGACTAAAGCTTGCGTTGAACCAACCACCACGCTCAAAGTGTACCGGAGACCCAAACATTGGCAAGTAATTTTTCAACTCTCAAGTACGTTCTTTAGACCAACACTTTATGTGTTTCTTTCCCTGCTTTTGAAACAGCAGGAAGAGTTATTAGTGATGTCCCCCTCCTCCCCCTTCTGTTGTATAGTAGTTATAGGGACGATCTGGGTGTTTTTCTTTATTATTACTTTTTTTTTTTCCTGCAGGTCAGTAAAAGGGTTTAAGTTGCACTGACAAAAATACCAAAATGAAAGCATATTTTTTAGTTCTCATTTGAAATTGCTGGCGCTGCTGGCCGGATGCATTTTTGAGTTTGTATTAGTTGATAAATTAACAGTAATAACAAGATTGTATGAACCGCATGGTGCTTGCAGTTTTAAATATTGTGGATATTCGTCCTGCATCAGAAACGAGCTTCAGTTTTTACGGATTCAACTGTGTTGAAATCAAACTTGCCGCAACAGAAATTGTTTTTATTTCATGTAAAATAAGGGATCAATTTCAAACCCTGCTTATGATATGAAAATATTAAACCCTAGTCTATTGTAGTTTTATTCAGACTGGTTTCTGTTTTTTGGTTATTAAAATGGTTTCCTATTTTGCTTATTAAAACCATGGAAATGGTGTTTATTTAGAGGCTTCCGCGTTCATATGACTTCGACTTTCTTCTCTTGCTTCTTCAAGGGTTGCACCAACTTTGGGACACTCTCACCCCCTTGGCCAATGGAAAAATAAACCGAGTCAGGGAAAATCTGTCCCCTGAGTGTGTGAGTGAATGTGTGCATACATGAGCCTCAAATATGTTCTCTGCTTCTCACCCTAGGTACAGACCCCGGTCAAGAGCCGGTTTGTGAGCCAAGACAGTGCAGCTCCAAAAGGCCTTGGAGTCCTTGGGAAAGGGTTATGCACCGCAGTTTCGGCGCTTTCAGTCTTGGCCAAAAGGCCTTGGAGTCCTTGGGAAAGGGTTATGCACCGCAGTTTCGGCGCTTTCAGTCTTGGCTGTTAGGATTGGCCTGCTAGCCTGTCTGCTCTGAGGTGACTGGTAGAGACTAGGAAGCCAGGAGCTGCCATCCTGATGGGGAAACAGGGTCTCTTTGGTGCTCAAGCCCAGGCAACTCCCTGCCTTTGTGCTCCTGCCTGGGCTGTGTGCATTTCTTACTTTCTCTTGTCCAGGTCAGCTCTCTGGGAGCAACCGGTTGCCCAGAGCTAGAATACCTGCTCTGAAGGGAGACCTATTCCCTTCCCTCCAAGGCTGGTGGAAGTAGGTATAACCCAGCACCAGATCTTGGGGTGCATGACTTTCCAGACAAGAAGTCCCTCCATGTGGACTTTTTTGGGGGTGGTGGTGATGGTGGTGGGTAATATGCACCAGCAGCTTATGCCTGGAGCCCTCAGCCCCACAGAGGGGCACTGCATGGCCGGGCCTGGATTTCAGTGGCTCCTCGCATCAGGAGTTGAAGGGATATGGGTCATCCTTCTAGTGCAGCAGCCCTAATTGCAGCTTGGAGATTCCCCCACCGGGAGGTGGCCCTAGAATCTTCTCTTTTCCTGATTTTTGGATTAGTGATGCCCACTTAGGTCACCCCAAACCCCTTCCAACTTCTTTAGAATCCCACTATAACTCAGGGCTAGACTGAGACACCTCTCGGAGGTGGAGTAGGACACCCAAACTCCAGTAGAATTCTCTGCTCCTTTGGCAATGACTGCCTCCAAGGGGCTTCCAGTCTCCTCGGACTCAATATCTGCAGTCTGAGAGGCCCAGCCTTTTGGCCCTGGGATTCTCTGGCCCGCAGTTCCTAATGTGAAATTTCAGGACTCGAAAATGGGGAAGTGTAGGAGACCCAAGCAGTGGAGCCCCAGCAAGGAACCTCAGCTGGGTGGGGCTGGGAGAAGAAAGGGGAGAGTGAAACTAGCTGGGAATAATAGATTGTGGCCTGGATTCCTGGAAGCCAGGGGGTGGTAGTAGATGGGGTCTGGGGAAGAGAAGAGGGAACCTAAAAAGTAAGGATACAAATAATAACAGTAATGTACATTTATACAGTGCTTGGCATTGTTTAGTAGGGGAGAAGCTCAGGATTCTAGCTCGAATTTAATTCCAAGGCCCAGTTCATTTCACCAACCAAAAGACGTGTCTGGCAGGAAAGGTTTTGGCTGTGATCTGGAAGAAGGAGGCAGCTGAGCCTGGCTGTGGGATAACTTTGCCAGTGCACTGTGAAGGAGCAAGGGGATATGATTAGTTGGGTAATTACATATGCAAATGATTCTGCACAGAACATTCCCGCATGAACAACTGTAGCCCCTTTGGGGCGAAAGAGGCCTCAGTCAGGTGATGTGCCAGAAGAAACCTTACTAGGCGGCTCCGAGGACCAAGGGGGATCACAGACTCCTTGTGGTGGAGGTCCTAAACTCCATGGCCTGACTCCCTTCAGAATTACCCGAGGAGTCGGGATTGGCATCCTTCACGGCTAGAGTCACCTAGACTTTGAGAAAAGCCTCCTCTGAGATGGGAAGGGTTACAAACTCCAGAGCACTGGTCTTCTTTCCCTAGGGCACAGAGACACAGACACTGACCCAGTGACCGACCCACACCACCATTCCATCCAGAAGGACAAGGTGGCTCAGGCCGGTTCAGAGGGAACAACTGCAGGTGCATCTGGGAGAAGCTGACAATCCCACGACACACGGACACACAGATACACAGACACTCACAACCTGCACCCATATGGATGCCCAGCGCAGGCACTGTCAGTCCCGGCACCAGCGCACCGACTGAGCACCAACAGTCCGAGGGAGCACGCGGGCGAGAGCCGGGCAGGGCCGGCAGCTCCGCGGAGGAGGCCCGGGCTTGCGGAGCCTCCAGGGCGGGCTCGTGAAGCAGGCAAGCCCCGGCCACGTCTCCGCTCGCAGCCTGCCGTCCCGACCCGCCGCGATGCCCCAGACCTGGCGCCCACAAGCCCAGCAAAAGCAAGCCGGGTCCCGCGGCTCTCGGGCTCGGCCCACCCCGGCGGCACCCCGCCACAGTCATCCTCCTTTCGGTTCCCACCGCTCCCCGCGGCTCGCGGGCTCCTCGCGATCCTCCACGTCCCCGGCGGGAAATCCTCCCAGCGCCGGGAGTCTTCCAAGCCAGCACTGGTCCCAAGTAGACAGGCTGGCGCCTGCACCCGGAGACGCACGTGGAGACACACACACACACACACACACACACACACACACACACACACACACACACACATCCCGGGACGCACGCAGATGCACAGACAGACCCCGGGACGGTGGCTCCGCTGCAGGCTCCGCTCCGGGCCGCGGCCCTGGCTGGAGAGGCCGCGGTCCAGGCCGGGGGGAAGCCCCTCTCTCGTGACCCCGATTGACGGGTGTGCGGGAGGCCGTGCCGTCTGGAATCCGCCGCCGGCACCTTCGGCGAGGCGGGTCGGGGAAGGCGCTGGGTGCGGCTCCCGGGAGCTGCGGGTCCTCACACGCGCGGGAGGCGTGGGAGCAGCGGCCCCCTTCCCCTGCCCTCCGGCGTCTTTTCTTTCTTCGCTACTTTCTATTCTTTTAGCCCTTCCGTCCTAATCTCTTCTGTTTCAGAAAACTTTCTCCTTCCGTTTCGTTTTCTCTTTTGCCTTTTATCCCGGCGCTGCCTGGAGGGGAAGGGCTACCGCAGCGGGCCGTGAGGTGTCTGGGGTGTGCGGAGAGGAATGAGCGGATGGAAAGGTAGGGTCGGGATTCCCGGAGCCACCGCGCAGCGCGGGTGCCAGGGCCACCTGCTCTGGGCTCTTGCCTTGATTGCTCCAGTTATCCAGTTTTCCCCTTCCATCCTTCCACCAGCAGCAAGGTTGGCTGGGGAGTAGCAGGGATTGGCATTCGGCTGGTGGGCGAGGGGGCAAATCTTGGCTCTCTAGGTGAAAGGGATCTCTGGGGAAGTTGAGGCTGAGCCTGAGACCCAGATCCCTCTTTCAGTCACAGTCAGGCTTCCCTCACTCCCTGGGTATTTCTGTGGCAGGACAACCACCCCGCCTGTCAGAGGGCACACAACTCCTACCCACCACTCCAGCCTGTGCCTGCCCAGAGTCCTCCCGGACCCACACTCACAGTGGGAGCGCCCAGGAACTACAGCAGACACACCAGGCTGGTCATGTGCCTTTGTCTGTGACCTAGAGTTACAGCTTCTGCAGCACCAGTCAAACTTCCTACCCCCTCACCCTACCATCCCCATTCCCCAAGCTCATTCTCTTCCGACCCTGGAAACAGTGGGTTCAGAGTTTCCAGTCATTCCTTTGCAGGCTTTCAGATGCAAAATGCAAATTCTGGGACCTTCTGTTTTCAGAAATGAAAACCCAGAACTGACTTCTTGCGTAACTCCTCCCTCTGCAGCCTGCAGTCTGAAGGCCTGGCCTCCCATCGCAGAGATAGTTGTGTTTGGATTTGTTATGTAAGGCAGGGAGGATTAGAGGTTTGCTCTGCCCCTCCTCCCCTCACCAAAATAAAAGTACGCAAAGGGCACATCCTGTAGGCAGCATCTTTTCCAGCAATAGCCTTCATAGAAGTCAGGCTGGTTGGAAAAGCCATGCTGTGCTGGTGACCAGCATAGTACACTCAGAAGACAATCGAGCTGTGGTGAAGGGAAGAGTCCTGTGTCCAAGGTGTACTGTTCCACAAAACCAGCCACCAAAGGGCTTCCCAGACTGGGACTTTCCTGGCCCAGAAGCCTAGCCTCCTTTTAGAGAAGCTAGCAGCCCTTGCTGATGCTGCAATCTTATCCTTTCTACAGTTCCTGCCCCTGGGCGCAGGTGTCTGGACCACGGAGAGCACCTCTTCCAGGTGGGGAGCACACATTCTCCATGCCCTCCACGCCTCCTCCGCATCCTGTATGCCTCCTCCATGTCCAAGCACCTTTACTGTGTTCTACATAAAATTTCCATGCCTTACATGTCTTCTTAGTGTTAATACCTTTCTCCATTGTCCTACACATATTATCTTAACAGATGCAATTAGATAATAAAATCAGAAGAAACAAAATGTATAAGTTGCTGCTCCAATAGGAAAAATCACCTAGATGAATAATAAGGATTTGTTTTGAAGCACAACTTAGTTTTAGCTGCCTCTCTGCAGTCTCTGCATGTGAAGTTACTTTCATGTAAAATAGCGGCCACTCAGTACACATTCTTTTTTATTTGTATTAAAAAGGGATGATGTCTTTCTGCTGGAGCTACAGAGGCAGTGGGAGGAGGCCTAGTACTTTCTGGAAGAAGACAGTTTCAGCAGGAGAAAGGAGAGGATGTCCACAAGTCGAGTATGACAGTCACCTGAGCCCCACACAGGAGAGGCCATGGTCTGGACTAGTCGGGGGGCTTAGCTCTGCCTGTCCCAAGTGGGCAAAGAAGGTACTTCTCAATGCAGAGCTCTGTATCTGCCCTCCTTTGTGTCCTGGGAGCCAGAGCCTGGTACATGTGTCCCTTTCCATGGACAAAGGGCAGGCAGGTGACTGAGCAGAAGAGGTGTGTTCAAACCATGAGGATAGTCCCATTATGACATTTCACTTAATTCTACAAAGACTGGGCTACTATTATCTGCAGGTCAGGGATGGATAAACAAATCTTAGAGTGGTCATCTTTTGCTCAGTGTCACCCAGTGGAGGAAGTAGAACTTGAATTCCCATCTATTTGATGCTGAAATTTGTATTTTTGCCACCAAGCTCTACAAGTCCCTTATCTGAAACACTTGGGTGGGTGGGTGGAGGAGTTTGGAGGGGTAGAAAATTGCCCTCTTTGGGACATTTTTCTTTCTAATTCCCTTTGCAGAAGGTAGTCACTTTCTTGAGGGTGTATTTCATGCTCTACCACCACAAGGCTCCCAGCCCAGGCAAGGAGAGGGGTGATAGGGACTTGGAGACACAGTAGGACAAACATGATCACAAAGTGTGTGTGTGTGTGTGTGTGTGTATGTGAAACATGACCACAAAGTGAGGGTGTATGTGTGTGTGTTGTGAGTAGTGGAGGATGCCACTTTGGGCATCATTGTCTTGGAACATCGGTGCTGTTTGTAATTAATGTGTAGTCCTCTCACTTTTCATCTGCTCTAAATTGAACTTTCCAATAAATAAGTCATAGTTCCCAGAGCAAGTGTTTATAGAAGAAGCAGCCTCTAGGTGAGGCAGTTTTGATGGAATCATCCATAGTTTAATGAAAGGTGTTTCTGGGGTGAATGTGAAGCTTTGGACTTACATGTAAATATGCTTACACTCTTAGGGCATGTGCATGCATAAACACACACGTGTACACACTCATGCTCACCTGCACAGAAGCTGGCATGTTATGTGCACACACATTAAAGCACAGAATCGACATGCACTCATTTGCTAAATACACTCTCATACTTACATACACACATACATATGCACCCCATTACATATACCCACATGCATTTATCCATGCCTATATGCATGCATGTCCAAATGCTCACGCACATGCATTTACACACTGTGCATACAATGTTCACAATTATGCACATAGATGTATGGATTTATACTCACACTGAAACAGCTGATTGCATATGTATACATGCTTTCACAAAATGTGTATGGGTCTGTGTACATACTCACATGCATGCACATGCATGCACATACATGCATGGATAATTGAACACTGACCTTCACATTCATTCACACACAAGCACCGTGTAACAAGTGAAATGTGGCACTGATGGAGTTAATGAAGGCCCCAGGCTCCCATAAATATTTATAGGAAGCACTCAAGCTCTCAAAGTGGGAGACAAAACCTCTCCCCACAAGCCCCCGTAAATCACAAATCACACAGCTGCTGCGTGTTACCTGTCAGAGCCAGGGCTGTGCAGTACAGGACTTGCTCCATGAGGGCGGCCACATACGTGCTGGAACACACGGCACTCTCCACGCCTAGTCAGGCATCCCAACAAATGTGCCAAGGCCAGTCCCCATTGCTGGGATTCTTCTGTGAGCAAAGGAAAGCATTTCAGTGCTGCTGCTGCTACTGCGGGTGCAGGGCTGGAGGATGGAAAGGCATTTCGTGAATATCTGAGACTTGGCTCCTTCAATAAAGACAGAAGTTATTCTGGAGGGACAGCCCCTGGGGGCCTCAGTGAGGAGGTGGGTGCAAGAATGTGGTGGGGGTCCTGGGCTGAGTAAAGGTGTGGTGCACTAGGGACTTCAGCTTCAGGAGCTGCTCTCATCCACCAAACTCTTGGGTCCCAGGAACCTGCTGAATTGCAGTTCTCAGTTGCTTTAACCCTGTGTTTAGCAAATACTCTGCTTCCAGTCCTGCCCCGTAAAATCATTCATTCAATCATTGAGCAAATATTTGCTGTGTCTTCCATATGTTAGGGGCTAGGTGTTGGGAATACAACAATGAGCAAGAATAGAAGCAATCCCAGTCCTCACGGAATTTGCAATCTTATAGGAGAGAGAGACATCGGACAGATATTATACTAATAAGTGTACAATTTCAAGGATATATAATGGCTATGGAGGAAAGCAACCTGGTCTCCAGAGATCTATTTGACAATGAAGCTGATGAATGTGAAAAAGAGTGGTCAGGGAGGATTTCCTAGAGGAAGTGATGTTTGAACTGAGAGCTAAAGTCTGAATAGAAGTTATCTAAATCAAATGGATAGAGGAAGCACATTCTAGGTCAGTGCCATCTGATGGAACTTTCTGTGTTGACAGAAGTTTGTTATATTTGTGCTGTCCAATAGGGTAGCCACTAGCCACGAGTGGCTATTAAACCCTGGAAATGTGGCTCATGCAGCTGAGAATCTAAATTTTAAATTTCATTTTGCTTTAACTTTAAAATAAGTGATCAGAGCCCTGTTCCCTCTCCGGTTTGCTCTACCTCTAGTTTCTCACCTCATTCACTCTGTTCCAGCCACACTGGCCACGTTTCTGTTCCTGGAACAGGCTGGTTACTGTCCTTGCTCAGGGCATTTGCTGGAACTGTTCCCTCTGCCTGAACCACTCTTACCCCCAGGTAAGCCTGTTGTAAACGTCCTCATCTCCTTCTAGTCCTTGCCCAAATCTTATCTCCTTGATGAGGCTTATCTCGGCCCCCCTACTTAATCTGGCAACCTGCCCCTTCCCCTCTCCCTGGGCACCCATGACCTGCCTTACTCTTCTGTACTACATTTCCTTTCCTCTCCTCTCCTCTTCCCCTGTAGCCCCAATCACCTTAGAATACTGGATTATTTATTCAGCCACTGCTTATTTTCTGCCTCTGCCTGCCGGCACATAAGCTCTGTGAGGTCAGTGTCTGATGACCGTTTTGTTCACTGATGTTCCCAAGTACCGCAAATGGTGCCTGGCACTTAGTAGGACCTCAACAACCTAATAATTAGTTGAATGAATATGTGTTATGCAAAATATATTTAAAGAGAAAAAGGGTAATGTCTATGAAAGCATGGATTTGAGGTCCTGGCTTGCTCACTCTATCTGTCTATCTATCTATCTATCTATCTATCTATCTATCTATCTATCTATCTATCTATCTATCTGTCTGTCTGTCTGTCTGTCTGTCTGTCTGTCTGTCTGTCTGTCTGTCTGTCTGTCTGTCTGTCTGTCTGTCTGTCTGTCTGTCTGTCTGTCTGTCTGTCTGTCTGTCTATCTATCTATCTGTCTGTCTATCACCTATCTCTATGTTTTCTGTTACATGATAAATACATACTGCTAACATTTTTTTAGAAGCTTATTTGTGTATCATTCCTTAAAATCTCGTGTACCATCAGCGGTGCACCTTAGGACACATTTTGGTGTCTGTGGGGAGGAAGGAGAGGCTGACATCTGATATGAGAGTTGAGGGGGTAGGTGGGAGGAGCAAGTCCTCCCACCATTTTACTGGGGTGGGACAGCAGGGGAGGGGGGAAGTGTGTGTGGGAGGGGTGACAAAGCAGAGCTCAGCCTCCTTGTTTTCCCTTAGACCCTGGTGGGTCCCTCAGAGAAAACAGGAGGGGGATGGTGATCAGAGAAAGGTCTCGTGCAGATTCTGAAGGCGAAGAGCTAACCTGCTTTCTGACCGACCTCCCCTTCCTCAATTTATCCTTCTCCTAACTCTAACCTCATGCAAAAAACAGAAACAAAACCACCCCCCTCAAACAAACCACTCCTCCTCCTCGTTGCATTCTGAACTGACAAGAAGACCTCTTAAATACTTTTGTCCCCTTGACAAATTATTTTTAAAAAGAAATAATGTCTCTAAATCTGACATTTGTGATTATATTTTTAAAAAAGAAAACACTCCACAAATCAACAGCTCCCTTGTTTTAAGCATTGCTAGGGTTTGGAGAGCAGGCTGCTTGGTAGACACACTCTGTAAACATCCAGAGAAGATCGTATTCAGTGTTCACAAGTCAAAATCAACCTTCCCCAAGCTCCCACTTTCTGTTTCATTGACACAGGAAGAGGCTCTCAAAAAGCGGAACCCAGATGAAGGGAGACCGATGTGCTCCCAGGGGAACATTTCTTCTGGGTAATTAGGGCTGCGAAATCAAAACACTCTGTGAGCAGTCTCCCCACTCCCTTGTATTTCTCCAAAGGCTTTTGGCTCATTACCTCACACTGCGAACCCAGATGAAGGGAGACCGATGTGCTCCCAGGGGAACATTTCTTCTGGGTAATTAGGGCTGCAAAATCAAAACACTCTGTGAGCAGTCTCCCCACTCCCTTGTATTTCTCCAAAGGCTTTTGGCTCATTACCTCACACTGCGAAGGATCAGGCATAAATATCACTGGACCTATATCACAACTAGGTAAATAGAGTCAGGAGAACCTTGTCTCCAAGCAGAACAGGGAGAAGATGTGTCTCCAGGTGCCTGATAATACCACCAGGCCAAGTGAACTGCTTTGAGTCCTTGTTCTGTTCTTGAGTAACAAGCTGGTTTCTTGGGGTCAAATCTGACATCACAGTGCCTCTCACATGCACCCTCCTAGCTATTTCCACCACGCACCTTTGTTTAAAATGTCCCCACTTCCTTCTTGGTCAATTCTCAGAGTTAAAACTCACCTTCCAGGCCCTAGCCTACCCCTTTAAGATTTCCAGTGTCCTCTTTCAAAAACTTACTTCTGATCAGGTCACTGCCTTGTTTGCTTAACTGACAAGTCGTTGGTCCATCTTTGCTCTAGAAGAGAGCAGTGCTCCAAATTTCAGTTTCACCTAAACTGTGACTTTGGCAGTCTAAGGTGCTGAGCTCAGACACTAAGGCAGTTTGGGGAAGGTCAAAAGGCAGGAGCTAATTGCAGAGGCCCCTGACAAGAGTCTGCCCTGGGCCTCAGAAGACTTCTGAAGGGAAGCTGTATTTGCTTGCCTGTTGATGTATCCAGTCTCTGTCTCCTTCAGGGTCAACAGAGAGTGACCTTGGGTTCCACCCTTTTGTATAATAGAAAAGTTACCTACCATGTGGACTATGGATACCATAGGTCTAAAAGATCTTTCTTTTGCTTGACGTCCCTAAAAAGGATGGCTCTGCTGTGCTGTCTTGGGTGGCCTACCTTCCTCTTTCGGCATGAGGAAGGAGAGTGCACCAGAACACTAAAAGGGTCAATAAATCTTGCTTTCAAACAGTAGCAGCATTAGGTTAAACGTTTCGAAATTGTTGATATGTAACAGATTCATCTTGCAGATTATAGACCTGTGATTCCAAATATCCCAGGGCATATTATTAATGAGATGTTTTGTGGATAGCAGAGGGATTGGTGCTCACATGGACCCAGAAAGGGATCACTAAGATCACACCATGTCAGACTCATCCTATTTTCATCTTTGACTGATAGATCAGGGGTGCGGACTCAAAGATCCTTATTTTACCAACACGTGCCATATTCCAGGTACTATTAAATGTTTTACAGCTATTAACTCACATAACCCTCGCAATAATCCTATAGGTAAGGGGATATTTTTAATCCCTATTTTCTGGGTGGGGAAATGGAATCACAGAGAGGTTAAGCAACTTGCCCAAGAATGCACAGCTAGTAAGTGGCGGCACTGGAATTCAAACCCAGGCAGTCTCCGTCTGGGGTCTATGTTTTCTGCTATTATACTCTTATGAGACCAGGGGTTGGATGATAAGTGAGGTAGGTGAATTTGTAGCTGGCCAAAAAATGCTTCCAGGATTTTACTCAGTGAAGATTTGATTCTGAGAGGAGTACCCCTCGCACCTCCATCTCAGATCACCTTGCGTTCTCTTCTTTAGCCATCTGTGCTCCACTGGGACATTGCTTTTAAATTAATGTTTTTTTCCTTGGATATTGGCAACGAGTCCTGCACAGATGGCTCCCCAATCACCTCCAGGGCACATCCCCAATTCTTCATCCTGGCTCCCGGGCCCCACAGCTCAGCCCTTGCCCCTCCATTCTTCACTCCTCATCCCGTGCTCTGGCCAGACCGACCCAGAACCTGCCCGGGGTTCTCTGGCTTGCACACCTTTGCCTGAGTGAAGTTCTAACCCTAACCTTTGCCTTTGTGAAGTTCTCTGTCACTCATGGTCCCTCCCTTTAGGTTACCTCCTTCAGCATTCGTTCCAGAAGAAGACATTTTCTTCCTCTGAAATCCACACTGGAGCTGGAGTAGGGGCCTCGAAGGAATGCAGATGCTGAGGCCAGATCGGGTAGACCAGGTTGAAACGCAGCCCCTCCTTGTATTGGCCATGGAGACTTTGGTAAGTCACTTCACTTCTCAGAGCCTCCATTCCCTCTTAGTAAAATGGGGAACATCTTGCCCACTTCTTCTGGTTTCGGGAGGGATCTTTTGGGGTACAGCCTGTCAATGATGTCTGGGGTATGGTGGGATGCAGTAAATCATGGCTGGCTGCTGGGGTAACGACAGGCATGGCAGGGCTTGTCGATGTCTCCCCAGGAAGGTGTGAATTCTTGAGAGAGGACTGGGTCAGAGCCATCTCTCGTCTAGCACAGTGTCTAAGGCCAGACCTTACAGGAAGAAGCAGGAGCTCAGGAAATGCTTCTAGAAGCAACCTGGAAGGAATTAAGCCTCAGACTTAGCTGGAAGCCCAGACTCTTGCATTGCAGCGGGGGAGATGTCGAGCAGGTCTAACCGGTTCCATTCTCCGGCAGGGATCTCTGGCTCAATTCTCACTGAAATTGATTGGCAGGGAAGGCCCTGGGAGGTGTTGTGCAAAGCCCAGCAGGAGCTCCTGGTTAGTGGGATTTATAGCTGTGAGCGTACAGGGGGAAAGAATCTGTAGTTTCAGCCCTGAGTGTGAATATTCTCACCCCCACCGGCTTTTCCCAGATGCGCAGAGCCAGGTAAACTCTACTGACAAGGCTTGTCAGCATTTCCTGGGGAAGAATTCTTTGCATGGTTGCAGTGAAAACCCATCTCCCATCTTGGGAAATACCTTGTAGAGAGAACATCTTTAGACCCAGGTCTTAGGTCCCTAACTTGGTGACAACACAGCTGGTTTTTAGTGTCCGTGTTTCTGTGAGTCTGTGAAGGATGTGTTCTTGTATGCATGTATGCACGTACACATGGGCTCATGGAAGACTGTGTGTGCACATGCATATACAGCCAAAAAACCCCCCCCAAAAACCCCAAACCAAAAACAAAACAGCATGCCTTGGTGGTTAAGATGGGGACTGGCAGGACCAGCATCAGGCTGAAGGGTTTGATGGTCACCTCTGTACCTACTGGCCCTGTGACTTTGGACAGCTAATGTCAACTCTCAGGGTTTCAAATTTTATATCATCTGAATGGAAGTGTAATAACGTCAGATGTTAAGGCTTTTATGAGAATTAAATGAGATAATGCACATAAAGTGCTTAGCAAAGTTCCTGATGCATAGCAAATGCTCAATAGATAGTGATTGCTATTTTCATTGTATTATAAACGTAACATAGATATTGTGGGTGGGAGTGCAGACTCTGAAACCTGAACACCAGCTCTAACGCATTCTATTTGCATGATCTTGGACAAATTTTTTAACTGTCTGTGTCTTAATTTTTCCTCTGTAAAATGGGGACAATACCTGTGCCTGCATCATGGGGTTGTTGTGTCATGAAGTGCTTAGAACAGTGTCTGGTAGGCACATAGTGCTCTGTGTGTTAGCTGTTATTACTATTACGCCACTACCACCACCAACACCATAATCATCTCATCTTCATCTTTACTACCATGATCATGACCTTGCCAGCCATTGTTGGTGCCCACTTCCTCTTCTAGAGGAAAATCTGCTGGTGAGGAGACATCTAAGGCCATCCTCAGATCTTAGAGAAGGGCCTTAGGAGGTCTCCAGGCAACATCCAGGATAGCATGTGGCCCTGAGTTCAAGTCCTGCCCTGCTGCCTTCGCCCCTCTGTTCACAAAGCTGCCTTTGCCCCTCTGTGTTTGTTGCTCTCGAGACACTCTGGGCAGTGAATGAGGAGCTAGCCTTCCACCCTCAGTCTGCCTGGTAATGACACCTGTCTCCATCCCCTGCCAGGAGGGATGCAAGAGCCCCACTGGCCCAGCCTCCTGGGCCCTCAACAGCTGACCATCACCCACTCTTGCCTTCTTGGAAAGGGTCTCCAATGTAGCCATCAGGAGAGCAGGAACCAACCTTCCTCAGACCAGGCAGGGGGTTCTCATTGGCAGCAGGGGTGGGGTCCTCCCTATGGCGTACTGGCAAGACCCCGGCTTCTGCAGACTGATAGTCCTGGCCTGAAACTCTGGCTCCACCACTTTGGTGACCTGGGGAGGCCAGGTAATCTTTCTGAGCCTCACTTTCCCCATTTGCAACATGGGTAGAATCATACTAATCTGGCAAGGTGGAAAATGAGAAATGCAGAGTGAGTAAGAATGCATGTAAGGTGGTAAGTGCAGTGCCTGGCACAGGGGAGTGCTCACCAGCAGATATGGCCCTCTCTCTGCCTTCCCCTTCCACACCCTCTCCAGCCTAGGGGAGTCTCAGGGGACATGGCCTGGTCAGAAGCTTGAAGGAGACAAAGGAGCTCAGACCTGCTCCCCTAAAAGTAGGAATAAGTGTGGGTGAGGCTGAGCTCAGTGTCTGCATACCCTGGAGAGGGGGCAGACCTCAGCAGACCCTGAGCTCACCACACCCTTCTTGGTCACCACATCCTTCCTGGTGCCCTGGTAACTGAGAGGGTCCGGGCAGGCATACGGGCTGTTGCCCAGTGGTTGCGAGTGGAGCGTATGCGTGAGTTGATGAGAATGTGCTCACCTTTAGGCAACACTCTGCTCCGTCAGTCCACACCCAGCACCCACTCCAGGATCCACACTTCCATACCCCTGTCCTCACGGATTCCTGTGCGAGCCCACAGTGGCTCTGTGTGGCTGTGAGAAAGTGCTCCCAGAGAGAGAGACTTGCCCAAGTCCTCCTGCTATGTGGCCAAGCCAGGACTTGAACTGAGGTCTGTCGCACCTCAAGGCATGTGGTGTTGGCTCCATACCCCAGTCTCTGCCTTCCTGGAGCCCGGCATATTGTGAGGGATGTTAGTGCCTTATGGAACCTCATGGTGCAGGGTCAGGAAGGTGGACCAATGGCTCAACATGGGAGCCAAGAGGAGGATGAGAACTGGTGGGGTAGATGGTGCAAGCTAAGGGGAGGAGGCAGCATTTGGTTGTTCTCAACTAAGACAGATGGGAGCTGGAGGATGGGGACCTCAGGGGTGGAATTAGCCTGTGGTGAAAGCTCAGAAGTGGCAGTGGAGGAGTTTCCAGAATGGCAAGTAAGCCAGCAACATGTCCCATTTGGCTGGAGGGTGGGTGCAGGAGAATGGCTAGTACTGGGAGAGGAGGCTGCGCATGGTGCTAATGGGCCTTGAATGGTAGGGTGAGGACTCTGGCATTACTCTGCAGTGATGGAATCCTGCTGCCATGATTTCTGCTGTGTGACCCAGCCTGTGGCGACAGCTGGTTGGACCAAGCTGGACCAATAACCATCTCTTTCCTGGGCAATTGGGGTTTGCATTCTGGGGTGCTGGTCAGAGTGTGGTGGAAGTTTGAACAGGGAAAGGATAAGAATGGAGAGCCAGGGAAGCCTTACCTGGTCCCTGTGCATGAGGAGCCAGCGAAAGGCTTGCTGCAGAGAGGGAACGACCAAGTAGATATGTGGAGAATGCTGAAGAGGTTTACGATGGCTTAAGGAAGCTGGATATAACAGTGAGCCAACTTATACTAAAAATCAGTAAAAGCAAAACCCAAACCAAATAAAACCCCAAACAAACAAACAAACATATAACAGTGAGCCAACTTATACTAAAAATCAGTAAAAGCAAAACCCAAACCAAATAAAACCAAAAACAAACAAACAAACAAACAAACAAAAAACAAAAATAGGAGGCAGAAAATAAAAGCAAGGTAGATGAGTAAGATTGAACCAGAAGTGACATTATGACCTAGTCTGTGTTGAAATGGGCCAAGACTTGACTCTGGGCCTCCTGGTGGCCAATGGGAAAAGGGAAAAAAGATCAACTATAAGACTGATGGTGCTTTTGAAGGAAAAGCAAACCCACTGCTCAGGAGAGACATAAGCAGTGCTGGTTCTGGGGCTGGAGAGAAATTTCTCTGGCAGATTGTCAAATACCTGGGCAGATTTTTGGTCAGAGAGGAGGTGAGTGGAGGCAGCAGAGTTCACTCTGGGAGTCAAGAGACTGGATTCTGGTTCTGACATCCTGCGTGGCCTTGGGAGGTTGCTTAGCCTGTCTGAGACTTAGTTTCTTCTACTGTAGCATGGAGGCATGTGCCTTAGAGGGCAATGAAGGTGATGTGACACATGCAATGGGAGAAAATTCAGTTTTTACTTCGTTTTTCCACCTCTTCACCAGGTCAATTTCTACTCATCCTTCAGTCTTCAGCCAAAATGTTGCTCCCTTAGGAAGGCCACACCTAAAGGTCTACACTGGGCCAGGCAGCTCTCCCTCATCTTCCTTAACACCTGCTTCTCCAAGACTTGCTCAGATTCCCTTTCGCATATACTCATCTGCTGGGAACTGTTTATTTGGTTGCATGATCCTCTTAACTCCCCCAGTTACATGATTTGCAGGACCCAGTGCAAAATGAAAATGAAGGTTCTCTGTTTAAAAGTATTGAGAGATTAAACCAGGCACTGCCCTTTCTAATTGCAGCGTCCTGTGTGATAACACGGGTCGCCTGCCCGTGAAGCTGGTCCTGATTCTGTGACAGCACAGACATTGTAGGTCTGGCTTACTGCTTCCTCCTGCTCCAAGCCTTACACAGTGCCTGCTCCTCATTAGCACCTCATTTAAATATCAAGCAAATGAATGAACTAAAGCAGAGGCATGAGTAGAAATTACATAAACTCTCAGAGCCTTGGTTTTCCCATCTGCAGAATGGGAATACCTTAGTTCTCCCTGGCAGGCACTGAGGACCTTCTGAGCCTTGGTGCCACTGGATCACATAGCACATGTCCTGGAATTAGCAGGCCCAGGTGGTCAGAGGCCAGAGGCCAGCCCTGCGCGGGGCAGAATGAGGCTGGCCTGATAAGGCTGGTGGACTCTGCTCTCTCCAGGCAGCCAGCGTGCCTTTGGTGACATGCTCTTAGCTGGCAGAGCCAGCCATGGAAGTCAGATCTGTCATAACCTAGACCGGCATCAGAAAGGGGATTTGTTCACAGATCTGTGTGTGTGTGTGTGTGTGTGTGTGCGCGTGTGCGTGCGTGCGCTTGTGCACATGTGCAGGACTCCAGAAAATACGTTGTTTTAGCTTTCGATGTTGCTGATGTTCTCTGACGCCCAAGCAATGACTATCCAGGCAGGCCTGCTGAGTCCCTGGGTCTGGAGGTAGCACAAAGTCCTGACCAGCCTTGGCTAGGGACAGTCCAGCTTTGGCCAGGCGTACCCAGTGGTATCAAAACTATGAGACTAACATGGCCTATTTTCCTAGGGTACCATTTTTACACAAGTATTTGGTTATATATTTCCTTCTTTGTCTTTATTTTTTACGATTAGATAAATAATTTTATTTATTTATTTATTTATAAAATCTTCTTTTAATTTATTATTTATTTATTTATTATTATTATTTTTTTTAGTTTTATTTTATTTTGTCAATATACAATGTGGTTGATTATTGTGGCCCATTACCGAAACCTCCTTCCCTCCTTCCTCTCCTACATCCCTCCCAACAATCTCCTTTCTGTTCACTTCTTGTATCAACTTCAAGGAATTGTAATTGTTGCGTCTTCTTCCCTCCTCCCCCAGGTTGTTTGCATATTTATTTATTTATTTTTAGCTCCCACAAATAAGTGAGAACATGTGATATTTCTCTTTCTGTGCCTGACTTGTTTCACTTAATATAATTCTC
>NW_007731690.1:140177-152028 GCF_000696425.1 Galeopterus variegatus
CAGAGTTCACTCTGGGAGTCAAGAGACTGGATTCTGGTTCTGACATCCTGCGTGGCCTTGGAGGTTGCTTAGCCTGTCTGAGACTTAGTTTCTTCTACTGTAGCATGGAGGCATGTGCCTTAGAGGGCAATGAAGGTGATGTGACACATGCAATGGGAGCAGCAGGCACACAGTAGCTGGTCAGTAAAGCTAGCTTGCTTCCCTCCCTCCCTCCAAAAGCTGCCTCCCTTTAATTAAACTTTTTATTGCTCTTTTGCCCTCTCCTACCTTGGGCCAGCTCCTCCCAAGGTCCACCCACTGCCCCTGGGAGTAGGGCACAGCCAGGCGGCTGCTGGCATGGTACCTCCTGAAATCAGCAGGGCCCACAGCTCCCCACTGGGCCTGTATCTGCAGCTGACCCTCGCTGCTCTGCAGAGCTGGGCTCTGCCGGCCTGCATTCCCCCAGCCCAGCCTGGCCCCCATCAGGCGCTCCCTTAGCACCCTGTACTTCTCCTTCCCCACATAAATCCCAGGAATACATCATCTTCTGTGTAATCAGTTTTTAACATGCATCTCCCAGCTAGAACACCTGTCACAGGGCACAGGTGTTTTGTCCGCCACTGCTCGGCATCTACCGCAGAGTAAGTGCTTGAAATATATTGATTAAATGAATGAACGAATAAATGGAATGAGTGAATGAATTTAATGAAGCTTTGTAAGGGTTGGTCCTTTGGGATCAGGATCACTATCTCCATTTTATAGTTAAGAAAATTCAGTTTTTACTTCGTTTTTCCACCTCTTCACCAGGTCAATTTCTACTCATCCTTCAGTCTTCAACCAAAATGTTGCTCCCTTAGGAAGGCCACACCTAAAGGTCTACACTGGGCCAGGCAGCTCTCCCTCATCTTCCTTAACACCTGCTTCTCCAAGACTTGCTCAGATTCCCTTTCGCATATACTCATCTGCTGGGAACTGTTTATTTGGTTGCATGATCCTCTTAACTCCCCCAGTTACATGATTTGCAGGGCCCAGTGCAAAATGAAAATGAAGGTTCTCTGTTTAAAAGTATTGAGAGATTAAACCAGGCACTGCCCTTTCTAATTGCAGCGTCCTGTGTGATAACACGGGTCGCCTGCCCGTGAAGCTGGTCCTGATTCTGTGACAGCACAGACATTGTAGGTCTGGCTTACTGCTTCCTCCTGCTCCAAGCCTTACACAGTGCCTGCTCCTCATTAGCACCTCATTTAAATATCAAGCAAATGAATGAACTAAAGCAGAGGCATGAGTAGAAATTACATAAACTCTCAGAGCCTTGGTTTTCCCATCTGCAGAATGGGAATACCTTAGTTCTCCCTGGCAGGCACTGAGGACCTTCTGAGCCTTGGTGCCACTGGATCACATAGCACATGTCCTGGAATTAGCAGGCCCAGGTGGTCAGAGGCCAGAGGCCAGCCCTGCGCGGGGCAGAATGAGGCTGGCCTGATAAGGCTGGTGGACTCTGCTCTCTCCAGGCAGCCAGCGTGCCTTTGGTGACATGCTCTTAGCTGGCAGAGCCAGCCATGGAAGTCAGATCTGTCATAACCTAGACCGGCATCAGAAAGGGGATTTGTTCACAGATCTGTGTGTGTGTGTGTGTGTGTGTGTGTGCGCGTGTGCGTGCGTGCGCTTGTGCACATGTGCAGGACTCCAGAAAATACGTTGTTTTAGCTTTCGATGTTGCTGATGTTCTCTGACGCCCAAGCAATGACTATCCAGGCAGGCCTGCTGAGTCCCTGGGTCTGGAGGTAGCACAAAGTCCTGACCAGCCTTGGCTAGGGACAGTCCAGCTTTGGCCAGGCGTACCCAGTGGTATCAAAACTATGAGACTAACATGGCCTATTTTCCTAGGGTACCATTTTTACACAAGTATTTGGTTATATATTTCCTTCTTTGTCTTTATTTTTTACGATTAGATAAATAATTTTATTTATTTATTTATTTATAAAATCTTCTTTTAATTTATTATTTATTTATTTATTATTATTATTTTTTTTAGTTTTATTTTATTTTGTCAATATACAATGTGGTTGATTATTGTGGCCCATTACCGAAACCTCCTTCCCTCCTTCCTCTCCTACATCCCTCCCAACAATCTCCTTTCTGTTCACTTCTTGTATCAACTTCAAGGAATTGTAATTGTTGCGTCTTCTTCCCTCCTCCCCCAGGTTGTTTGCATATTTATTTATTTATTTTTAGCTCCCACAAATAAGTGAGAACATGTGATATTTCTCTTTCTGTGCCTGACTTGTTTCACTTAATATAATTCTCTCTAGGCCCATCCATGTTGTTGCAAATGGCAGTATTTCATTCGTTTTTATAGCTGAGTAGTATTCCATTGTACAGATATACCACATTTGCCGTGTCCACTCATCTGATGATGGGCATTTGAGCTAGTTCCAACTCTTATAGAGAAATAACTTTTAAGCTTAAAACTGCACTAAGACTTTTGAGACACATGTATAAGCTTGTTTAGAAAAGTTAAGAAATGATAAAGTTTTGTAATGACATATATGCTAATTACCCTGTTTTGATCATCACACATGGTACTGAAATATAATTCTGTACCCCATAAACATCTACAATCAATACATTTCAATTAAAAATAAATTTCTTTAAAATAAAATAAAATTTAAGGAAATGCACAACATAAGCAGAAAGAAAGGAGTAAGAGGTCCTGAAACTCTTTTCTCTTACTGCAAAACCATCACGGACTTAAGCATCCACACCCTGCAGACACAAACACATCCCACATACACACCACACGCACACACCACACATGCTCCCACTCTCCTACACAGGCTAAAGGCTGACTGCTTGCTTTGAAAGCGGGGATTCAAATGTTTTTATACGGCACTTGCACCCTTCAGTGTGACACAGGCCTAACTTCTCTCTGGAGTCTTAACCTCTGCTACCTCCTACCCTGTGCTTTGAAAACATTTGCATTCTGAAACTTGGTAAGATGGACACTTTTTTTCTTTTTTTGAAATGAGAATGGGTCCAACCTGTACCTGGTACTATGAAACTCACTTTTTTCTTTTGCCTAACAATGTGTTTTGGACATCTTGACTGTACAAAGTCTGACCTCATGCTTTTAACAGTGGCACGGTGTTCCGAGGATTTGCAGTTTGAAACATTGCCCTTTATAACACAACGGCCTCTGGATTAGAATGTGTGCAGCAGGAGACTTCAAATAAATCTGCTTGGGGCAGCTCACTGTGGTCAGACTCCCAGAACCATGGGGGGTCTGTGGGTGCTGGCTTTGAATTTTAGGGGAACTCTGGACTCCCAGAACCATGGGAGAGTCTGGACCTGTGGGAAAGAGTGTGGGGCTGGCTTCTCCATGCTGGGAAGCACTCTCTTACACACTGATTTCTACTCTCCTGCTCACATGTTCACACTCTTCTACACACACACACACACACACACACACATGTGAACCCTCCAGAACACAGTCAGAGTCCCTAATGCTGGGATAGCCTTCCCTGCCATATACCCCAGTGGCTGTCATAAATGTGATCCTGACCTTCAGGTTGTGGAGTGGGCCTGTTGACATACCTACTGAGCCCTTGCTGCATGCCCAACACTGTCATAGGAACCTCGAGTGTTATTGAGTGTGGTCCTCAAAACACTTTACAGGTGAGGAAACTCTGAGGCTCAGACAGGGGGCATCCTTCTCCTGGATACACAACAGGTTAGTGGCAGAGCCTGGCCCATACCTCACTGCCCTTTTGGATCTGGGAGGAGTTACCCAAACCTGGCCAGATGTGGGACCTGGGACCCTTAGCTGGATGCTTGCTTTATTTGTTTGAAACATAATTGATTGTACATATTTGTGGGATACAGCATTGAATATCAATACCTGTGTGCAATATGTGATGCTGAAATTGGGATAATTAGTATATTCAACATTATGTAATCATTTTTTGTGGCCCTTTACCAATTTCTTGCTAACCCCCCTCCCTTTCTAACCTCTGGTGGTCTTGATTTTTGAACATGGGGATAGTACCTTGTTTGTTTTTAGTTCGGCTGCCCCCAGCCTCTTCTGGTGCCCAGACCCCCAGGAGCAAACTTGCTGATGCAATTTAACTGATTAACTGCAGCAAATTTAGAGCAAGGGGGGCTTTTCCCTCACCCCCTTGGGCTAGGGGCAGAACAATGGTCCTCCAAAGATACCCACGTTCTAATCCCCTGAACCTGTGAATGTGTTGCCTTATTGTGGCAAAAAGGACTTTGCAGGTATTAAAAAGAATGATTTTGAGATAGAGAGGTTACCTGGACTACCTTGGCAGGACAAATGTCATCACAATGGTGCTTACGGTTCTTACAATTTACAAGTGGAGAACTTTTCCCAGCTGTGGTCAGAGGGATATATGACCAGGGAAGCCATTTAGAGAAAAGCAATAGTGCTGCCTTTGAAGATGAAGGAAGCGGGCATGAGCCAAGGAGTGCAGGCAGCCTCTGCATGCTGGAAAAGGCAAGGAATGGACTTCTCCCTGGAGCCTCCTGAACGGATGGCCCAGACCGTAGCGCTGATGACACCTTGATTTTAGCCCACTGAGACCTGTGTTGAAATTCCAACCTATAGAACTGTAATTAAAACTGTAATATAGAACTGCCACTCGTCCGTGGAGATCCATTCATTCATCCACAGGGTCCTTCTGCAGTCATATCACATGTGTGTACATGCACACACACAGTCAGTGCGACTAGCAAACTTGGAATGAGTGTTTACAGGGTCAGGCACAGTTCTAAGCGACAATACTATTCATGCTATTGACATGCTATTAATTCTGATATCATTCATGCTATTAATACTGATACTGATGATAGTAATGATAGCAAACCCTTGGATCCCGCCCACCATGTGTGTTCTGCTAAGTGCTTTATGCTTACCAATTCATTCAATCCTCATAACAGTACTAGGAGACAGGTCTCTCTTCCTTCACCCATTTTACACTTACCCATCTTACAGGTGAGGAAACTAAGACACAGAGAGGTTAAATAACTTGCCCAGGGTCACACAGCTAAGAGGTGGAGCTAGGATTTGAACCCAGGCCATCGGGTTACATTTGCTTGCTTGTACAGTTACAGACACGCACATCCCTCACATTCACGTTCACAATTACACACACTCACACCTCGCATTGTTCCAACCAGCCTCCCTTTCTCAGCTCTCCTCCCTCTCCAGCTTCCTGCCCCCCCTGCCCAACCAAGCCTCTGTCATTGGCTAAAAGGCCAGAGAAGATCAGGTGGATAAAACTGAGTCCAGAAACCCTGGTTCTAAAAGTCATTTTCATGGACAGGTCATGTATCCATCCAACAGTGTATCCATCAAGAAAAAAAAGTTGCTATTTTTTTCGTGAAGTTTACAAATCTTTTTATGAAACTTCACTCATTTCAACCAGATGATTCCTGCGTAATTAAATATGAATCAATGTGCTGGGCTTGGCAGAATCCTTCAGACCTGTCAGCTCACAGAAGAGGGGACATCCTGGCTTGGCATCTGGCTGGATGGCAGCAGGGTCTGGAAACATGGTCCTAGTATTCTAGTGTCCAGGCATCCTGCCTTGCCGCCCCCCTCCCCCATCCAGGTCCAGAGCTGGGCCTGGACTGCAGAGATAATTGGTGTTTTCAGGCAGCCAGTTGCTGGGGATTCACCTCCCCGCCTCCCACCTCTTACCTGCCTCTGGGGCAGGGCTGGGCTTGGTCGCAGCTGGAACCTGTTGGGCTGGTTTGGAGGCTGTTATTACCAGGGCTCCCAGGGAAGGGATGGAGACCCAGAGCAGGGGAGGGAGGGAACAGGGAAGGGGTCGATGGGGATAGGGAGGGTAGAGAGAGAGGGTGCGAGAAGGCCAAGGTACCAGGTACTAGCTGGGGATAGAGGGGGATGAGGGACGAGGAGGGGAGAGGGGACTTGGTGTTTGTCATGCCTGGCTTAGCCAGCAGGTTCTCCCATCCACTCCTCACACCCTCTACCGGCCCCCTACAACCCCCCTCCAAGTCCCAGGAGAGGGACTCAATCCAATTCCCTGGCACAGGGCACTGGGCTCCCTAAATCCAGGAGAGCCCACCAGGTGGGGGTCGAGCCCCACTCTGCTTCCTGGGGCTCCCACTCAGTCCAGTGAGCGATGTTTGGGACTCAAATCGAGTCTGAGGTGCCTTGTGGGGAGGGGGGGAGGTGGGGCACGGTCCACTCCATGGGGATCCTGAGAAATGATGGGCCTGTCTACACAGTCGGTTACCTGGGCAATCTGGCTGAACACAGTCACCCTCCCTTCTGCTTCCAGCCACTTTGGGTCTAATTACCAAAATAACTAAGGCCCAAGTAATTTCCCACTATTATCCTCCATTGTCCAATCTCATTCATCACCCCCAACCTCCTTCTTCTGACTATTTAATTCTTTCCCTCCATGGCTCCCCTCTGCCTCCAACACACAGCCCAGGGGCTGGTATTCAGTTCAGTTGCCTGGCTGAGGGACCCAAGGAAGCCTCTCAGAGAAGGTGATGTTGGAGCTGGGGCTTGAGGATGGCCAGGTGGGGCAGGGGGCAGTCACAGTGACACCAGCAGACAGAACACACACCAAGTTCCAGCTCTGTGCCTGTCACGCCCGTACCCTTCTCAGCGAATTCTCACAAAAACAGTACAAAGTAGGCCTAGTGGCTCCAATTTTATAGTTGAGAAAATCAACACTCAGAAGGAGGGGTGACTTGTCCAAGGTCACACAGTTGGACCCAGGAGCAGTGGTGGGCTTCAGACCCAGGACGGTCTGACTCAAAACCCCATGCCTGACCCACCAGAGAACCTCCCCCATCGGGAAGGGTATTCCAGGTGTGTGCAAAGGCACAGGAGGAGGAGAGGACGTGGTTGTCTGAAGAAGCCTTCGTGGCTCTGGATGGCTGGAGCATGCCTGGTGCCATGTGGGGCGTGCTGTGTGTGTGAGGGCCATTACAGGGTTTGGTAAAGGTCAGGTTAAGACAGGCCTTGAGAGTCACGCTAGGGAGTTTGGGCTTGATTCAAGAGGCAATAGGGAGGCATTGAAGAATTCAACCTGGAAACAGCAGGAGCCTGAGAGGCAGGGTGGCCTGGGGCTTGGAGTACAGACTCTGGAGGCAGACAGTCGGGGTTTGAATTCTGACATAATCACTTACTGCTGAGTGACCTTGAGCAAGTCTCTGGGCCTTACATTGCTCCCTGATGGAGTGGTGATAGCACCTCCTTTATGGAGATGTGCTGAGCATTGAATAGTGTAGTGTTTAGCACAGAGGCTGGCACTCGGTAAGGATTAGCGATTATTCATGTTTTCTTTCAGAAAGCTGATAACAGGGGCTGGTAAGGCGGGTTGTCAGGAAGTCCCAGGAAGGGTGGTTTTGATTTCCAGAAGAGAGATACTGAGGCCTCTGATGGTGAGTGGGGGACTCTCACAGCCCAGGGTGAGAGTGGGCCTGGCAGGCTCCAGGAGGCTGGGCTGGGGGGCAGTCCAGTGCCCACTGTCCTTGTCAGGAGCTCCTGAGTAATTTGGTGGGGTGGGGGGACTACAGGGTAAAGACAAAGATGCCAAATGTCGCCCATGGAGCCCATCTCCTCCCAGGGAGCAGATGTAGGTTGCTGGAGCCCACAGCCCCAGGAGGAGGGCAGAGAGCATCCTGAGCCTCTGTCTATCTCTGGTGCTGGAGGAAGCACGGGGCTGGTGCTTGGGGCAGGCTGGACTTTCCTGCTGTTTCTCTGTGTGTACAAACTTGGCCCTGTCCGAGTCTCATGGCAGCTGGGCCTTTCCTTTTTCTGCCCATCCAGGTGAAGAGGTGAAAATGTCTCAAGAAGACCATGGCCTGGGGGATGACCCCCTGCAGGGGTCTCTGGCATGTGCATGGGGCACCTCCTGACCCACGCAGTAGCCCTAAATGGGTGCACCCCCAGGAAGTGGCTTTGGTTGGCTTGAAAGGGGACTGAGTCTTTCTTGGGTACAGAGATCACACCCCTGAAGCACCTTTGATCAGGGCCAACATCACCAGCAGGCACAGTAGGCACCATTCCTAGAGCCCGTGATACTTTTAGGGTCTCATGGAAATGTTTTAATTTCTTTAGAATCAGAAGGAAAAGTGAATATAATCCATCCCAGATTATATTCGTCTTCATATCAACGGCCATAAGTTAGAAATTTAATGTGGTTTCATGGAGAAAGGGGCCCATGAAAGTCATATGCAACCCAGTCTTTGTGCTTCCTTCTCCTGCAGGACAAGATCCCAAGAGACAGAGAACTTAGGTGCCAGATTCACATGAAACTGGGTTCAAACCCTGATTTTACTACTTACCAGCTTTGTGATCCTGGCTAAGATGCTTAACCTCTCTGAGCTTCAGTTTCCTCATCTGTAAAATGAAATAATAAGTGAATAGAAGGCCTTTAGCAACGGTACCTCTGAGCACATAAAAAAGACCCAACATACAAAAGCTGTTAAAAAGCTATCAAAGCTATAAAAAAATAAAGGCAATCAGCCTGCTGGTTTAAGACTACTGATTTAATAGACATTTACTAAGCACCTGCTATGGGTCAGGCTATATGCTGGGCATCCTTATCATTTGGCCCCTGCCTGTTCTGTAGTTTCCACAGACCTTGGTCCTTACCCCACCCATGCCTGTATCCCCATCACCCTACTTCCCATTCCTGGCTTACAGAGATGTTATAGTTCCCTGCCTTATTCTCATTTTTTTCCCTCCACTTCCTCACTTGCCACTGGATCCTTGGGATCCTGTTTCTGACCTGGCCAGACAGCCCCTCCTGCTCCCAGGGGAGGTTGGGGGTTCCATCCACATCCACATGCCCCAGTGGGTGGATCCCATTTGGGCACAAGACCCAGCAATTTCCCCTCCTCCAATGAGCCCCATCCAAATTCAGCCATGGAGTTGTCTACTTCAACTTTTCCCCAACAATCTGCAGAAACATGGGTCAGGCAACCTCCCATTTGAAATGTTGACAACCTCATCTTCCTAATAAAATAAAAGTCTGTTTTCTATCTTTTCCCTGCCAAAGGCATCACAAATGATTGATTGATTGATTTAAAGAAATTAAAACATGTCATATACTTTATAACCACCTGGGCTGGAGCCTGGGTACCAGCTATAAAGATTCCAGCTTCAAATGTGGAAATAAATATCTTTCAATATTAAAATTAAAATAAGATGTGAAAAGATGAATAATGAGCAAAAATTTCTTTTCTCTTAAATGGCACTAAAAACTTGTTTCTGGAGCCCCATATTTTCCATGGTTTATCCTTGGCTTAAAGTAGGAGAAAAATGCAAGAAGTAAGTATAAAAAAACAACCATTGATGCAGTCAATGAGTTGAAACTTGGCCCCTCTCTTCCCCTTGACACATGCAGCCAAATCTAAAACTCGTCCTTATTCCTCTTTGCTCTCAGGCACTCAGAACCCTCTGGAAACTGGCCCATTTATCCACTGGCTTCTTATCAACTTGGCCTTCACACCCACCTCCCCAAGGATCCCCGTATTCTTCATCCCCAAGACACATCTCCTTGGACCTCCCTGTGCTACTCCCTCTGCCTGGACCTTTCCCCCTGGTCCTCTTGAATGTAAGTCCCCTGAGGGCAGAAATCTCATATCCTTTGCTGATGAATCCCAAGCTCCTAGAACAGTACCAAGCATGTAACAGATGCTTACTAAATATTTGGAGAATGAATGGCCAGGCTAGAAAACTCTCACTTAAGCTTCAGAACCTCAATAAAGTGTTCTTTGCTTTTTGTGCCACTCCTGTCCTCCTGGCAATGTCTGGCACTGTAGTCTCTGCTTCCACACTGCTTTCTGTTGACTTCTCTTAGAGCAATTTTTACATGGCTGCAAATTCAGGGCCATCCCTGGATCTGGGTTCCAGTCCTGCTTCTGACGCTTCATTCATTCACTCACTCAGTCAACAAAGATTTACTGGGCATCTGTCTCTTATGTTCCAATCACCGAGAATTAAATGTTGAGCAAAGGCAGATTGGTGCCTGCTTTTCATGAAGTCTGCCATAGACATGCCATTAGCCTTCCAGTGCCTTGGCTTCCTCAGCTGTGACAAGGGTAGTACCCCTTTCCTTAATCTGTTGGGTAGATTAAATTAGGAGGCATGGTAAGGCCCCCAGGGCATGGTAGGTGCTCAGTAGATTCTGCCCAGTCCTCAGCTCTCTCAATGGACTCCGAGCTTCTCCTCGAGGCCAGGGGAGGGTCCCCATTTCCTTTCTCTTCCCCTGGGCACAGAGTTGGTGACAGTAAGGGTTGGCTGGTACTGAGGATGGCTGAGTTGCTCTTTGTGACTGTCTATCTGTGGTTCTCTCTGGCACACACATGCACACACACATGTAGACAGACATGCACACACACACACACGCACACATGTACACATGTGCACATACGCACACAGATGCACACACATACATGCAGACCTGTGCACACATGCACACACACATGTATACACAAATACACATGCACACACACATGCACACAAAGAGAGGCTCTTCCAAGTCCCAGAACTATTTTTCACCTCTGAATGGGCCAGTGCTAGGGAAAGTAAGGTAAGGGTGCCAGAAAAACCCAGGACTCTCAGGTTTGGAAGGGTACAGGGTGGCTCTGGCACAGAGTGTTCCAATCTCTGACCCAAGGTGGCTGAGGCCCCAGAGATGGTACACTTTCACCCAGTTTCTCAGATCCCTGGGGGCAGTGGTGCAGGGCAGATTAAAGAATCAGCCCTACATTACCCCCACTCCTGTGCCTCTGTCCGGCTGCTCATGCTCCAGTGCCCGATATGTGACCAGTTGGCCATAGGCCTGCTCCCTTGAGCAAACAGTGCATGTGAGCAGCGCTTGGCCTCAGGCCTGGACATGGCCAGCTCATCAGTCAGGGCTCTTGCTTCCATTCTGCAGAGGTGGAGGGGCAGACAAAGCACCTGGATGCCTGGGTCCTAGCCCTGACCCCAACCTCAAGGCAAGATCTGGTGCACATCCCTTCTTGTCTCTACGCCTCAGTTTCCCTACCTGTACCAGGGTCTGGCTAGCTGGCAGGAGATGCAAGGCTTAGAGCCTTTTCAGTCCTCTAATTTTTCTATCATATTCTTGGGTTTGGGGCAGAAAGAAACATGAGGGCCTTTCATACATATATTCTACACACATTTCTTATGCACCTGCCGTGTACCGGCCTTGGCAATTCCTGGAATCACCTCCAAACTTGTTTCATTCTGAGTTTCAACCTCCCCAATCCGCTGTCTTCCTCAACTCCCTCTAGAACTTCTAATACTCTTGGGGAACTTTCGGGTTATGTGAAAGAGTCTGAAGAGATGAGAGGGGTGGGAACCCCATGATCAAGACAGAGCAGTGAGTCTCCTGTCTAGGACATGGGCTGTTAAGTCTTTGGAGGTGCAGTTGGAGGGGTATCATGGAATTCAAAGTGTGCATATTGCATAATTATAATTTTATTTGAAAGTCTTATTTAATTTCATATTTGAAAATTGATTTTAAAATAAACATCAGCAAATAATGTGTGTTAAGACTTACTTTGCTGATTGAGACTTTGCAGAAGATATCTTGAAAGGGACAATGGCTGAAGATTAAGCTGAACCATGGAAATTGCTTTTTTTTTAGAGTCCAACATGGTCAAATATTGCAAGCAGGAAGCTCACACTGGGGCGATGACTGGAGAAAGAGAAGGAGGTGGCAAAGAAGTGGAGAAGCAGTCAGAGGAGAAGGGAAGCAGGGAGCTCCAAAAGGAGGGGTGGTGAGTGGTCCAGCAGTTTGGTGCATGAGGCTGGGTGAGGACATGGGCTGGGATGACCCCCCACGTAGCCTCTGTG
>NW_007731691.1:0-48158 GCF_000696425.1 Galeopterus variegatus
AAGGGCCATAATAATCATATACATTGTATATTGACAAAATAAAAATTTTAAAAAAAATAAAATAAATAAAAAAATAAAAGTGGGAGGTCAAGTGAGGTGTGACCGACTCCTTCCTAATGGCATCCCAGCAACCCCATGATCTCTCAGCTTATGACTTCCCTTTTTCCACAAGAAGAGTTATCCTCAGTACACTCTGGGATACTCATCTTTCATTTCATGTAAATCTTCTACTCTTTCACAATTGCTCCCTCTGATTTCCAATTGGAATAACTGGACAGAATAAGATTTCTATTTTGGGGGAATTTTTGCTCAAAATCAACAACCTACTGTCTATGAGTATATTGTTTACTGATTTTTAAACCCACTGTGGGGGTCTCTTCCAACCAGTTTACTTATGTAAAGAAAAAAACCCAAATAATAGTTCATTCTCCACCAACCTTTTAGGATTATTTTATTAAGAAAAATACCTGTGAAATTGCAATTTAAACTGTAAGGCTCAATTTAATGTAAGTTGCTATAAAGTAGTTGACATATTTCAAGATTGTAGGCGTTTCTGGTAACTCAAAAAATAGTGGGGGCTAGGGAATCTTGCTGCCTATTGGTACAAAAAAGTGAGGGAAAACCAATGTGTGTTTTTAATTTCAATCCATTTTTCCAAATGAAGGCGCGATTGATTTCATCATTAGCACCTCTGAGGCTTCTGACTCCAAGAATCATTGAGCCTCTCGTGTTATTTTTTCCCAAACTAAACTCTAAGCCCGTAGAAGGCAGAGGCTGTATGTGATGCTTTTATTGGTCATCTGCTAGTTTTTTAACAAACATCAGCTGCCTTGAGAAGAATTCACACAAATAATTGAGAGCAAGATGAAAAAGCTGGAAGAGCTAGATCTTACCATACACTGGTTCAGGCCTTTCCCCCTCCCTCTGAATCATGGGCTTCCATTATGTAAACCATGATTATTATTTTTCATTAAGGATTAAATATACAGTAAGTTAATAACCATCTTAAAGTAAGTTTCTTTAAAATCACACAATTGAGGGGAGTTTCTTCATATCTGATGTGGTCTTAATCTGAATAGAAAGGAAATTAAGTCAAGTAATGACCCAAAAGAGCCTGTTATAGATACTTCGAAGTTGCAAATGACCTAGAGGCAGAGCAGTTACTTCCGTTGATGTGACTGAATTTAGCCTGTTTGAGAGTGTATCAGTGTGCTGGGCCTCCCCCACATTCACCCCTGAGCTCCTAAATTCCCATTTGTGTCATCATTTTCATCTTCCCATATTTTGACAATTTTTCTCAGTCCTTTAAAAGTCTCATTGATTTCACTAATGAACAGAGTGCTGAAAATTTGCTAATTTGCAAACCTATGGTTTCATGGCCAAGCTGCTGCTATCTTTTCCCAGATGACATTCCCAGAATTGAAAGCGCCCACATGCACAGCAGTCCTCACAGGATGGAAATGCATTCATGGATGCAAAATGAAATTGCAAGTTTATGGAGTGTCATTTCATATCTAGGCAGCCACACCATGCCTGGTTTAAACAATTAGCAGCATTATTGCTCTGATTAAAAAAAATAAGTCAATTTCATGAATTTTTTGGTCTTTCATGACAGGCCTTTCTTTTTCCCTGATAATGAAACACATCCAGTGCAGAATTCATAGAACTGCCATCAGGACTATGAGACATAGGATCAGGGAATACTTGCTCATTTAGTAACTGTACTTGGAAAGAGTAATGAAGCCCGAAGCCTATTGCTTTGACATTTATTTCAGTTATCTATTGCTGTGTAGCAAACCACCCCCAAACTTAGAAAACATAAAACAGCATTCATTTTATTTTCTCACAATCCTGTGGCCTGTGCTCAGCTGGGGGTTCTTCCTTTAGTCATCCCAGGGGTCACTAGGGTGGCTGAATTCAGCAGGCAGATCAGTGGGGGGCTGGGCTCAGCCAGGATTCTGGGAAAGCTGAGTTTCTTTCTCCATGTGGCTTCAGAACTTCTCCTTTTCCAAGCGGCCTCTCCACATGATCTCTCTATGCACGTGGCTTCTGCAGTGGAGTAGTCAGACTTCTTTTATGATATCAGGCTCCCAAGGCCACAAAGTAAAAGATGCCAGGCCTTCTTAAGGGTTATGCCCAGAACTGGCACAGCAGCAATTCCAGTGTATTCTTTTGGTTCAAGTAAACACAGGTCCAGCACAGATACAAGCAGGAGAACACAAAAAGGCATTAATACCAAGAGGTGTGTTGCATTTGGGGCATAATCTCTTTGGGTCTCGGTATATTCATCTGAAAAACAGGAATAATGGTGCATGTCCACTTACTTCAAAAGATTATTATATTAAGAAAATATATGAAATTTCATTTCAAAGTGTAACTCACCATATAAATGTAAGTTGCTATTAGAGTGGTTGATTGATTTTATGAATGTCGTTTTGCGTTTTGTTTTGAGGCCTCTGTGATTTTTGAATTATGCTTGCAATTTTGGGTGAGCATTCTTATAGCTAACTTTTAGTGAGATCAAAATATTATTAATGGTTCCATAGTTCTTATTATATTTCGCTTCTTTTTTCAGCAACTAATTTGGATAATGACTTTAAAATCACAATAGAATATGTGGCTATTACACTACCCTTTGATTGATTTTACTGATAAACATTGTGTAACTTGTAATTAAGTAATTTTTCATGCCCTCTCTGTAATAGTGTAAGATTTAGATAATTTCCTGCCCAAAGTATTAGGAAGATGCTTATTAATACTTTAGTTATTTGTAGTATTAGAATTTATCATTTTTCCACTATTCAAGCTTGTACTATTTAACAATTGTCATTAAAAGTAAAAATGATGAAATTTTAGTAAGATGTGAAGTATCAAACCAGACCTTTCTCTGACTTGACATTTCAGCCCTCAAGACTCCTCAAAGTGAGTGGAGAAGGAAGTGCAGAGGCTAACTTGGGTCCTCCTCATCTGTAGTGCAGATAGCTTAAAAATTTGACCGCCATCACCATCTGCTGCTGCGAGACCAGATACTGGTGGGGTAAGGAAAAGTAACCTGTGTCCACATTTCCATTGACAGCCAGCTGGGCAGGAGTTCCTGCTGGAATCGTGCTACTGTGGTCCCATGGAGAGTAACTGCTGGGACCTGCAGGCTGCACCACCTGATGCCCTCTCCTGCTGCCTGTTTCCCCTGTGCCTACCAGTGAGGCCTTAGATCCCCACAAGCTATGTGAGTTGCTGGTGTCAGTTTCACCAAAAGGAACTTTATCAGTCTAATGTACTTCCTGAGTTTATATTGAATTATGCATGTATTTTAAATAACATTGCCTAAAGAAGTCAAATTTCCAAAAATTATGCAGACATGGAAAAAATAATTTTGTTTTGCTTTTTTCCTTCCTTCCTCCCTCCCTTCCTTCCTCCTTCTTCCTCCTCCTCCTCCCCTTCCTCCTCCTCCTCCTCTTCTTCTCTTTGTCTTTCTCATATACTCCCTCTCTCTCTTTTTTTTCATGGCGGTTGGAGTGTGGGTGATAAGAAAGTGGGGTAAAGAGAAAATGGAAAACTTACATTCATATATCATTTTTAAAAGTCCTTTATTCCTTAAAACCAATATACTGACTTAAGAATCTAAAATATATAAATTGAAGGATCTTGATTTGATTATAAAATCATCCAGTTTGCTACATTAAATGTAGAAGCGTAGTTTATAGGTAATAATACACGAGTACAATGAATGCATTTGTAATACATGATCTCAATTAATCCTTACAATGAGATGAGAAAAACAAGAAACACAACCTGAGTAACCTCCCCCAGGTCTCACAGCCTACAAGTGACAGAGCTAGAATTCCAACTCAGTTTAATTCCAAAGCCCATGACAGTGAATTTTTGAGACAATCCCATAGGTTACAAGGAAGTCAGTCTCATTATTTTATTGAGACAATAATTTATTAAACTTAGTGTGTTATAAAACTTGTTGAAAATGAAATCCAAGGCTGCTAAACATCAGGAAATCTTATGCTTTTAAGAGGTTGGGTTTTACTGCACAAATTTTTGTGACATATTTCCTGGTGTCCTATGGGGCGTCCTAAATTTGTCTAGAGTGCACACTTTCTGAAAAGGAGCAAAAGAAAGCCAACCATAACTCCCTAGATGTTGCCATTAGGAATTTCATCTACTCATTTTCAGAGCATCACCATCACCAACTTCTGTTGCTTTATCTGAAATCTGTGGATTTACTCAAAGACAAGCTTCTCACCCCTTTGTTATATTAGTTTGTGTCTTGACTAACTGGAAAACATGTCCAAACACAGACACAATTTCCTCCATATTCTAGAAGAAACAAACATATCAAAAATGAATGATAGAGGGCCGGCCCAGTGGCGCACTGCTACAGTGCGCCGCTTGGGAAGTGCGGCGGCACTCCCGCCGAGGGTTCGGATCCCACATACAGACCGGCCGCTCACTGGCTGAGCGAGGTGCGGGCGCAACACCGAGGGTTGCGATCCCATTGCTGGTCCCGGTCCAGTACGGGCGCGACACTGAGGGTTGCGATCCGTTGCCGGTCACGAGAAAAGACAAAAAGGAAAAAAAAAAAAAAAAGAATGATAGAGAAGCAAAAGCAGTCAGACTTTGTCAAAGACATTTGTCCAAGAATGAAAGACTGAAAACCTAGTCTGAGTGACTAGACCACAGACATGGGGTGTACCAAGCAGATTGGGGGCAGCAAAGGACTTAAGTCCCAGCAAGTAACCGAGCTATTCAGTCTGAGTGACTTGAGTTCAAGTTCTAGCTCACAAGGTATAAGACTTTGGGCAACTTAGCTAACTTCCCTAAAGCTATTCTGTTGATAATGAAGTTACAAAAAATTGTTTCAGAGTTCTGAGGAGTCAACAAAATAATATATAGAAAAAGCTTACCTAAGGGCTTGGCATGATTTTTATTAATTCCTCAAACTTAAATGACTGAATTTTTATAGTATCCTTTTTTTTCCCTAGTTTAACCATCTTCATATTTTAAGAAGATTGTCCAAATAATGTAAAGCAAATCCATGTAAAGTCACCCAAAAACTTCAAATTTCTAAAATGTGTTGATTTTTTTAAGGGAATAAATAAACATGTTGCCCCCAACTGTTTCCATATTGCTTTTCATTATTCTTCCTTGAGTTTAGGTTAAAGAGCACTTGGTCTATTTTTGTCAAGCCTTTTTTATTCTCTCAATTTTATATATATTTTTAAAAATCAAACTTATCTCATCCACTGACCCAAATCTAAATTAAATATTATCTCAGGATTTGTTTATTTCAGCAGACTTTCCCCCTAAATCTTTTATTTAAAAAAAAAATAGGTCTCCTGAAATAAATCATTCAATATTAAATTGATCATTTGCCAGCACTTTTGTTTAGGTACCTTGGGTGAAAATGATGTGTTCTTAATATCCCTAATATGTATATGAACTACATTTTGTGCATCTCAGCTCAAATGATTAGGCCCATTTCCAATTAGTTTTTTTTTTTTTTTTTTCAGAGCCCAAGATTATCTAGATAGATTTTTTAAGTAATGTAACCTTAATTCTTACACTTGGCAAATTTCTCAAATTATCCAATTTATCCTGTAAGTCCCTTTCAATGTGACCTTGTTAAGAGCCGTTATTACATTTCCCCTTCATTTCATTTAGAGGACTCTTGTCCACTGTCTGCCATGAGTTTTCACTCATGGACCTGTGGAGACTTATCCTGTTATGCATACGGTTATTTCAAATCTACTGCTTGCTAAGAATGGTAAGTAGAAATTGATTGTAAAGTGGAAAGTTTTTAAGAACCCCATGTACATGTGGGCTGTTGGTTTTGCAGATCAATGATCAAGCATATACACGCATAAGCTTTGCTTGGCCTTGGGAACATGTGGACGCAGAGCTGTGTGCTGTTCTCCCGGCCTCCCTAAAGACCCCCAGCTGGACCTGGCTTTCAGAGCCTTGGCCTAGCCAGCAAGTCAAGATGTCCAAAGAGCTGACATCTGAAATGAAAAATCACCTTCAGCATTTGCTCACATCTCCCCACCTTGATTTCTTTGCCGCACTGTGTGTGAGGCACAAGTGACACTTGCCGTTGTAGCAGAACATATTTCATTGATATGAATTTTCTTGCACCTTTGGGTCAGTGCCCTTTGGAGTCCAGGTTTTAGACATTCTTGCCATGTTCATCCCCATCACCCCCTGCCACATCGTGTTGTGCTCAACAATTCCCTGTATCCCACAATGTTTGAGCAATTATAATAGGACCAAATTTGACTTATAGTTAAAGGAAAATATTCGTATGTACACTTGCATGATTTTTTTGATATTGATTAATAATCAATTTTTACTGTGTGTTTAGACCAGATTCCTTAGAAAACAGAGCCAGTGGTAGAAGCTTACACTTCAATCCTTTATTAAGGAATGCAATCTCAGAGAATCAAGAAGGAGGGGAAATTGGAAGTAAGGAATGAAAGGAAAGAGCAAATGCAAGGTGGTGTGTTACTGGGCTGGCCTCAGCCTCACAGAAGAAACACATCTCAGTCACACAGAATGTGCTCAGAGAGGCCGCATGCAACTACTGTGTTTCAGAACAGTCTGCTCAGGGAGAAAGGGAAAGCAACAGCTTTTTCCCATTTTCAGTTTCTTATTGGTCAACAGGATATTAGCTTACCCACACTTCTGGGTTGAGTTTCCTGGGTCTCCTGGGAAACCACTGGGAAAATGAGCCCTCTGTGGACCCAGTCCAGCCAGCATTTAAGCATTGTGTCTCTCTTTATCAGTCAGAACTGCACATGGAGGCTCTTTGGACTACGGCAGGAGGGGCATTCAGAGTTTTCAAGACCACAGGAAGAACACAGGCCCTCCTCAGGGCCATTCCTAGTGGAAAGCCAGGCAAATGGTCAAGGTCCATGGGAACAGGAGGGACCTAGTGGATGGAAAGTAACATAAGATGAGTATAGTACACTGAAGGATATCACCTTGAGTATGTGACAGTGAGCTAGACACAGCAAGGGAAACCCACGTGGACAAGGTATCAGGGATGGGTTATGCTTAGGCAAAACAGGCAGCTCTCCTTACGATGTGGTTTGAGGAAAAGCAAGAAATCTACCACCTCTGACGAAGCTCCCCCCAACCTGCTCAACTAAAACGACTACCATTTGAACCTAGCATTTGCTTGAGGCTCTAAGAAATTCTGTTGGGATGTAAGTATTTTAGATGAGAGACATCTTATTGAGCCAATGGCCCAGATTGCTTTATTTGTAGAATAAAGCTCTAGGGGGATAAACTTCAGAAAGGCTAAGGTTTTACTAGGGTAAAAAGAAATAAAGGCTAGTGGTAAAATTGCCCAACCCAATTCAGCACTTCCCAAGAAGGATATATCCAAGTGGGAAAAAACTAACAAAGAAGTCTTGAATAATTGGCCTCTAGACTGAGGCGATAGAGCTCAAAGTTAGGATGGGGGGCAGTGTTAAAGACCACTCTTCCCTACCTCACCTTTGATTTTGGTTCCCTCAATGGCCCTTTTTCCATGAGTCCAATGATAGAGGGTTCAAATACTGTGTGGTACTCTGGCTCAGACCTTTCTCTACATGTGTCACACCCACACATACACGCACACATTTTCCATACAACATTTAAGGAGAAACGAATTCTCATTGTTTGCAGTTCTAGAAATCATGGTGACCTCATGTGGCTAATTTATTATTTGTTTGTTGTAAAATTCAAGGTTATGGTCAATGTGAATCTTCAGGACTGTTTCTGTTGCTGTCTCTAATGGTTTTCAGACCCTTCTGTTCTATTCACAGATTCAAGTCAGGTATTTCCTCCTAAGAGCTTGCCCCTGATTCACTGCACCACTCACATTCTGCATTTAGAAGATGTTTCCCTACACCAAAATGTTTGATGTTATTAAAATCATGCAATTGATATTCATATCAATTATGTCTCGGGTGCTGTACTTAGTATATCTATTAATAAAACCTGGATTTTCCCTTTTTTTTTGGCTTCTGAAAAAAAATAATTTATAGAGACACAAATAGTAATATTAAAGCTATCAACCATAAAAGTCAATACTTGACAGCAGCATGTAATTTAAGAGTTGCATACATATGAATTCAGATCTGGTGCTCCCTCAATGTACATACATTAGCTGCACACCAGAAATTTCGAGTTCACAAGCAGTAAGCTGTCAAATGATAGAGCACTGATGTTTTAAAAATGAACTTTTCAGCAAAGCAAGAAAATTGAAAAAGCCGGGTTAGTACATAAAATACATATGCCTCCTCTCTCCACTAAATTGTCCTTAGGTATATTCATTAACACTGTTTCTTTGTTGAAAACATTTTTTAAAAAACTTTCACTTTAGCTTTGAGGTGGGAATTTCCCAGAAAGGAGGAAAGTATTGCTTATAATTTTGGAATCAAGCTCATTTGCAAACAATATAAAGCATAATCATCAATTAAAAAGTTTACAAAATTATTAATAAGATGTTTAATCATCTCATCACTATTATTTTTCTACTCCAAAATGTTTTCTCAGTAAAAAAGAGTCAACGGAAAAAATAATTTGCAATTTGAGTAAGTCTATTCAAAGTGACATGAGTCTGTAGACCAATTTGAGAATTCAAGTCCAATTATATGTAAAGTAGATTTCTCCATACCTTGCCAGCCAATTAGTACAAATGTAGGGGGAGGAGAGATGTTATTTTAATTGAAACAATACTTGTTTCTTGGCTTTTGCTACCCACTGATAACCTCTAAAAATACAACCCACTTATTTCTGGTAATACCCTAGGATGTTCCAAGAGAACTAGGCCTTTTTGTTTTCCAGTTTCATTGATGCCACAACTATACTCTGTTCCATTTAGGAGTGAGGAAAATGTCCTGCTTCCCCTAAGCTGTATCATACCTCCTTGCTTGGACAAAAGAAGTATCCTTTCTGCTTCAGCTTCTGCCACATCCTTCTCCCCTGGGATACACAGAAACCCTCCTCAATTCCTCTTCTGAAGAAAATCCTCATAACAGTTGATACATGCAAATAACTCCCAGCAGCACCCTGTCAGTTTATCAGTCATAACCAAGTATATGTTAATGCTGATTGGGCAAATCCCATTATATATAAATAAAATAAGGAATACTTAAGAGAAATGAGAATTCTCAATGTGAATAAGAAGCAACAGATCAATATCTATGAAACTTCCAAATGCACATACCCTTTGACATAGTAATACCACGTTGAGGAATATAAATGAATATTTATATAAGGATGCTTACTGTAGCATTGTTTGAGAAGGGGAAAAAAAAACCCTGGAAACAAATTGCATGTCCATAAATAAAACAATGGTTGAATAAATTACAGTACATCCAAAGGACAAAATATTGCAACTATTAAAATAAATGAGGCACCGTGCCACTGCCACCAGCAGTCCATGCCACCTGAGCCCTGGAGAGGCCTGCCCACTACCCAAGTAGGAACTGAGGTAGCCCATTGCACACTTAACTTGCACTGATACAAGAAGAGTCACCAGCAGAACCTACAAATAGAGGAGGAAGTCTTTCCCCTCATAGCCCACTCCAGAGTAACAGAAGAAACAAGTGCCCTACCATATGACCAAACATCAATGAAAAAATACTAGAGCTATAAATAAACAAGAGGATATGACATCACTGAAGGAATATGTTAATTCTCAAGTACCAGACCCCATAGAGCAGTAAAACCCTGAAATGTCTGAAAAGGAATCTGAGCACTGATCTTAAGAAAACTCAAAGAAATAAGAGAAGAATCAATTAGAGAACACAATGAAATAAGAAAAAATATCGAGGATATAAAGGAGGAAATTCACAAAGAGATTAATACCTCAAAAAAGAATGCAGCAGAACTCCTAGAACTGAAGAATTCACTCAGTGAAATAAAAAAACAGAACAGAAAGCTTAAGCAGCAGGCTAGAACAAGCAGAAGAAAGAATTTCAGAACTCAAAGATGATCTTTTAGAAATAAACCAGGCAGAAAAAAAAAAGAAAAAAGAATTTTTAAAAAGTAAAGAAAATCTAAGAGAGCTAGCAGACAATCTCAAGTGCACAAACATCTGAATCATGGGTATTCCAGAAGGGGAGGAAAATGGAAAAGACATTGAAAACATAGTCAACAAAATAATAGTGAAAAACTTCCCAGGTACAGGGAGAGACACAGACCTTCAGATCCAGGAAGCCCAAAGATGGTGCAAACAAATTCAACCCAAAAAGATCTTCTCCAAGACACATTACAGTCAAACTGGCAAAGCTCAAAGACAAAGAGAGAATCTTAAAAGCAGCAATAGAAAAGCACAAAGTCACCTATAAGGGAGCCCTATCAGACTAACAGCAGGCTTTTCATCAGAAACCCTAAAGACCAGAAGAGAATGGGAGGATATATTCAAAATACTAAAAGACAAAAATGAAGGGATGGAAAAGAAGCACCATGCAAATGGAAACCAAAAATGAGCAGGTGTAGCTATTCTTAAATCATATAAAATAGACTGTAAACCAAAAACCATAAAAGGAGACAAAGAAGGCCATTATAGAATCATAAAGGTATCTATCCCTAGAAGACATAACGATCACAAATACATATGTACCCAACACAGGAGCAGCGAGATATGTAAAGCAAACACTCTTAGAACTAAAAAGAGAGATAGACCCTAATATGATAATAGTGGGTGACCTGAACACCCTTCTCTCAGCATTGGACTGATCTTCCAGGGAACAAATCAACAAAGAAACATAGGATTTAAACTACACCTTAGACCAATTGGACCTAGCAGACATACACAGAACATTTCATCCAACAACTACAGAATATGCATTCTTCTCATCAGTGTATGGAACATTCTCCAGGATAGACCCCATGTTAGTTCACAAATCAAGTCCCAGCAAATATAAGAAAATTGAAATCATTCCCAGTATCTTTTCAGACCACTATGGATTAAGACTGGAAATCAATAACAAGCAAAACTCTGGAAACTATACAGCAAGTATATGGAAACTAAACAACAGACTACTGAATGACCTATGGGTCCAAGAATAAATTAAACAGGATATTAAAAAATTTATGGAAGTAACAAAAATAAAGATACATCATACAAAAACTTGTGGGACACTGCAAAAGCTTTACTAAGAGGGACGTTTATTGCAATAAACACTTACATCAAATGAATGGAAAGACTTCAAATAAATGACCTAACACTATGTCTCAAAGAAATAGAAGAACAACAACAATCCAATCCTAAAAGTAGTAGATGGAAATAAATAATTACTATCAGAGCAGAACTAAATGAAATAGAGACCCAAAAAATGATACAAAAGATCAAAGAACAGAAAGTTGGTTTTTTGAGAAGATAAATAAAAGAGACAAACCATTAGCTAAGTTAACAAAAAAAGAAGAGAGAAGACCCAAGTAACAAAAATCAGAAATGAAAAGGGAGACATTACCACTGATACCAGAGAAATATGAAGGGTCAGTAGAGATTATTATAAACAACTGTTCACCAACATATATGAAAACCTCTAGGAAATGGATAAATTTCTAGGCACATACAAACTACCAAGTCTGAACGAAGAAGAAATAGAAACCCTGATCAGACCACTAACAAGCAATAAGATTTAAGTAGTAATCAGCAGTCTCCCAACAAAGAAAAGCCCAGGACTGGATGGTTTTAAAGCTGAATTCTATCAAGCCTTTAAAGAAGAATTAATACCACTTATCTTCAAACTATCCCAAAAAATTGAAACAGAAGCCACTCTCCCAAATTCATTCTATGAGGCCAGCATCAACCTGATACCAAAATCAGATAAAGATAAACAAAAATGAAAATTACAGGCCAATATCTTTGATGAACATAGATGCAAAAATCATCAACAAAATATTAGCAACCAGAATACAGCAATACAGAAAAAAATTATACACCATGGTCATGTGGGATTCATCCCAGGGATGCAAGGATGGTTCAACATACACAAGTCAATAAATGTGATATACCACATCAATAAAGTCAAGGATAAAACCATATGATTATCTCAGTAGATGCAGAAAAAGCATTCAATAAAATTCAATATCCCTACACGATAAAGAGTCTCAGCAAATTCAGTATAGAAGGAAATTATCTCACACAATAAAAGCCATCTATGGACAAGCCCACCACCAATATCATCCTGAATGGAACAAGACAAGGATGCCCACTCTCACCACTCCTGTGTAACATAGTACTGGAAGTACTAGCCAGAGCAATCAGGCAAGAGAAGGAAATAAAGAGCATCCTGATTGGAAAGGATGAAGTCAAATTATCCCTGTTAACAGATGACATGACCTTACATATAGAAAAACCTAGAGACTCTACCAAAAAACTCTTAGGGCTGATTAACAACTTTAGTAATGTTGCAGGATATAAAATCAACACCTCAAAATCATTTGCTTTCTTATACTACAGTAATGAAGTAGCAGAAAAATAAATCAATAAAGCAAGCCTATTTACAATAGTCACCAAAAAAGTAAAATACCTAGGAATTAATTTAACCAAGGAGGTGAAAGATCTCTACAGTGAGAACTACAAACCACTACTGAAAGAAATTAAACAGGACACAAAAAGGTGGAAAGACATACCATGCTCTTGGATGGGAAGAATTAGCATCACAAAAATGTCCATTCTACCCAAAGCAATCTACAGATTCAATACAATCCCCATCAAAATACCAATGGTATTCTTCTCAGAAATGGAAACCCCTAAAATTCACATGGAACAACAAAAGACCCCAAATAGTCAAAGCAATCCTTAGCAAAAATGAATAAATAAATAAATAAATAAAGCCAGAGGCATAACTGTACCTTACTTCAAATTATACTACAAAGCTTTTGTAACCAAAACAGCATGGTACTGGCATATAAACAGATATTCAGATGAATGTAACAGAATAGAAAACCCTGGAATCAATGCACATATTTATAGCCAACTGATCTTTCTCAAAGGCAACAAGAACATTCACTGGGGAAAAGATTGCCTCTTCAATAAATGGTACTGGGAAAACTGGATGTCCCTATGTGGAAGAATGAAACTGGACCTGTACCTCTCCCCATATATCAAAATCAACTCAAAATGAATTAAAGACTTAAATATAAGACCTGAAACCATAAAATTACTAAAGGAAAACATAGGGGAAACAATCCAGGAAGTAGGGCTGGGTAAAGCCTTTATGAGTAAGACCCCAAAAGACCAAGCAACTAAAGAAAAAATAAACAAATGGGACTGTATCAAACAAAAAAGCTTCCAAACAGCAAAGGAAACAATCAATGGAAAGGAAAGACAACCTATGAAACTGAAGAAAATATTTGCAAACTATACATCTGACAAGGGATTAATATCCAGAATATATAAAGAACTCAAGCAACTATACTGCAAAAAAACAAATAATACAATTAGAAAATGGGCAAAGGAGATGAGTAGACATTTTCCAAAGGAATACGTATTAATGGACAACGGGTACATGAAAAAATGTTCAGCATCACTAATCAGCAGAGAAATGCAAATAAAAACCACATTGAGATATCATTTCAGTCTAACCTCAGTTAGACTGGCCATTATTAAAAAGACTGAGAACAACAAATGTTGGTGAGGATGCGGGAAAAGGGGAAGGAACTCTTCTACGTTGTTGGTTGGACTGTAACTTAGCACAGCCATTATGGAAAACAGTATGGAAGTTTCTCAAACAACTACAGATAGAGCTACCATATGATCCAGCAATCCCACTACTGGGCATATATCCAAAGGAATGGAAATCATCATGTCAGAGGGATACCTGCACTCCCATGTTCATCACAGCTCTATTTACAATAGCCAAAATATGGAACCAACCTAAGTGTCCATCAACAGACAAGTGGATACAGGAAATGTGGTATATAAACACAATGGAAGACTGCTCAGACATAAAAAAGAATGAAATTCTGTCATTTGCAGCAACATGGATGAATCTGGAGAAAATTATGTTAAGTGAAATAAGCCAAACAAGGAAAGAGAAATACTGCATGTTCTCACTCATAACTTGGTGCAAGGAAGGAAGGAAGGAAGGAAGGAAGGAAGGAAGGAAGGAAGGAAGGAAGGAAGGAAGGAAGGAAGGCACAAGAATACATTGAATTTTCAGAAGGAGAAAAAAAATCTAAGGATACTAGAGATGTGGGGAGGGAGGGAGAGGGTTGGGGAATGATAGGTCGGGTAAAGGGCATAAAGAAAAATTACTATTTGTAATATGAATACACTAATAATAAAAAATTAAAATGAAAAAAAAATGAACTCGATCTACTTTGACCCAGGGGTCTCTATGACATATTGTCAAGAAAATCGACAAGTGGCAAAGAAATATTCATAGTATAGTCATATGTTTTGTAAAGACAAAAACAGCAAGTGCACATCTATTATATATTTTTAAAGAAAAAGCAAAGGCTGTGGAAGGCTAGTGGCAGATATTAACAAGGATTTCCTAAAAGGGTGAACATGGAGGTAGTAGGGAGATATATTAAAAATAATATCTTTGGATTGTTTTCCTAGTTATGATACTCCTTTACTTATGTGTAATTAAAATATGTTAATTGGGGAAAAAATTTTAAGAGAAGCAGAGAGGAAATTAAATAGAGTGCTACCTTCAAGGGTAAGAAAAAGATATTATACAATTATGATAATAAATTCAATTTAATAATATACATTGAGTGCCTATAATATGTTTACCATGGCACTCAGTATTGTGAGAATCCTTACTCTCAAAAACCCTGCATCTAGGGTGACAATATCTGTTGATATTGTATTGTATATTTCAAGACAGCCAGAAAATAGGGTCTCAAATGTTGTAACCACAAAGAGATGATAAATGTTTAGGTGATAGATATGCTAACTATTCTGATTGGATCATTACATAATATATGTGTGTATTGAAACAACAAACTCTATCCCATAAACATGTACAATAAAAAAAAAATTAAAACAAAAAAACCTGCACACCTGCTAAGTGACAAAATGCACACATTATTATCCCAAAGGCACTGCTTTGCTCAGGAATGGTGCATATAATATGCTTCTTTTGGTTAATAGGAAGGAGGTGAATTGGGACAAGCTTAGCTAGTTTTGTGGGTGCAGCTGAGACTGTTGATGGCTGACCTATCCCCTAGCTTTTGCCACTTTAGTGCATATAGCTTAACGCCCAACTTGCAGGACCTGCATCTCTTTGTCTGAGAGCTTTCTCTGACCATCAACAGACTGCTCTTCCCCTACACATGGCAGGTCAGAAGTGCCAGGGAATTAATGTATCCCTCAACCAAAGACTGATAGCAGTTGTTACTAAATCCTCTATATCCCTTGTCCCTCGGGTAGAATAATTTCTGAGGTGCGTGTTCTACACTGGCTGCCAGAACTCCCCAATAAGATTGGGTTTGGATTTGCCATAGGACTAAGTTGCTTGAGAGACTACCCTGAATTGGCCTTGGCCATCTTCCCTTTCCTGTCTCATTTCCCCACTCCCTTGCCAATATTTCTCAGCAAACACTGCAACCAAATCCTTTTCTCACAGTCAGCTTCTGGAGAAATCCAAATTAAGACAGCAAAGGACAACAGACTTGCTTTGAACCTTATAGTTTTCATACATTCATTTATTTATTTATTCCGCTAATATGGATGGAACACCTACTTATCAATTCCCAGTCAGAAAAATAAACACCACTCTAGATATTTTAAAGAGAGAGGAATTTAGGGCTTCAAATTGGTTTAAAGGTGTTGTATGAATTGCCTATTGTTGCTGTAATAAGTTACCACAAACTTAGTGGCTTAAAATAACACAAACTTATTCTCCTCCCGTTCTGAAGGTCAGAAATCCATAATCAGTTTCACTAGTATAAGTCAATGTGTCAACAGGGCTTGTTTCTTCTGGAAGCTCTGAGGGTGAATTTTTCATTTAGTTTAGTAAATTTTTCATTTCAACTATTGATTGTACTTCACACCTCCAGAATTTTTAGTTGGTTCCTTTTCATAATTTATCTCTTTATTGATATTTTCTATTTGTCCCTACATCTTTCTCCTTGCTTTCTTTAGTTCTTTGCCCATGGTTTCCTTTAACTCTTTTGGCATATTTAAGACAGTTGATTTAAAGTCTTTGTCTATTGAGTCCGAGGTATGGGATTCCTCAGGAACAGTTTCTGTCCATTTCTCTTTCTTTTTTCTGTGAATGGGCCATAGTATTTTTATTTGTATGCATTGTAATATTTGTTGAAAACTGGAAAATTTTAATATTATAAAGTAATAACTCTGTGAATCAAATTCTCTCCCTTCCCAGGGTTTGCTGTTGTTGATTGTTGAGGGCTGCAGTCATTCATTTCTTTAATGATTTTTGTAAACTATTTTTGCAGACTCTATTCCTTGTTACATGTGGTCACTGAAGTCTCTATGTTATTATATCGGCCATCAGTCAATGCCTTTTCCAGAGATTTCTTTAAACACTTGAAGCCAGGCAAGCAGCAGTGGAACCATGTTGCTGGACATGGCCCCCTCACCCCACCTCAGACCCAGGGGGGAGTGAGAATGAGGCCCTGCCTCCACACTCCAAACCAGTGCCACCCAGGTGAGCCTGCCCATAGTGGCAGCAAGCACCATCAGAACCACATGGCTAGACGTGGCCTCTCACTCCTTCTTGTACCCAGGGGGTTGCACCGACTTTGGCCCAGCAGAACTGCACCATGCTAGGGGTTCGTTCTACCACCACGGAGTCTGGAACAGGAACCAAGGTGGTTTAACATAACCACCACCACACCTACTGTCAAGCAAAGACAATTCATCTCCACAGTAGCAACAAGGGCCACTCCACAGCCAACCTCAGCATAATAGAAGAAGCAAACCCTCTACCAAATGACCAAGCATCAGCAAAAAAATACTCAAAGCATGAACAAACAGGAAGAAATGACACCACCAAAAGAATACAGTAATGATGCAAAGTTCCACAGGACAGGGAATCCCTGAAATGTCTGTAAAAGAATTTCGAGCAATGATCTTAAGAAAACTAGAAGAAATAAAGGAAGACTCAATCAGAGAACACACTGAAACAAGAAGGAACATCCAGAATAAGAAGGAGGAAACCTACAAAGAGATTAATACCTTAAAAAAAGAGTGTAGCAGAACTTCTAGAAATGAAAGACTCACTCAATGTAATAAAAAACACAGCTGAGAGCTTGAGCAATGGGGTAGAGCAAGCAGAAGAAAGAATTTCAGAGCATGAAGATGGTCTGTTCAAAATAACTCAGGCAGATAAAAAAAAGGGAAAAAAATTAAAAATAGTGAGGAAAATCTAGGGGAGATAGCAGACAACCTCAAGTGCTCTAACAGCTGAATTCCTGAAGGATATTCCTGAAGGGGAGGAGAAAGAAAGAGGTATTGAAAACCCATGCGAGGAAATAGTAACAGAAAACTTCCCAGGTGTAGGGTGGGATACAGACCTTCAGATACAGGAATTTCAAAGGTCCCCAAAAAGGTACAACCCAAAAATATCCTCCCCAAGACACATTATAGTTAAATTTGCAAAGCTCTAAGACAAAGTGAGAGTTCTACAAGCAGCAAGAGAAAAGAATCAGGTCACTTATAGGGGAACCCCCATCAAAATAACAGCAGACTTCTCAACCAAAACCCTATAGGCCAGATAAAAGTGGAATGATATATTCAAAGTACTAAAAGACAAAAATAGCCAGGCAAGAATTCTTTATCCAGCAAGGCTCTCCTTCAGAAATGAGGGAGATATAGTGTATTTCCCAGACAAACAAAAGTTGTGGAAGTTCATCACCACCTGACCAGGCCTGCAAGAAATTCTCAAGGGAGTCATTCCTCTGGAATCTGAATAATGATGACCACTATCACAAATACACAAGAAAGAGCAAAACCCAAAGTTAAAACAAAAATGCCAGCAAGAAAGAGAAAGAAACTAAATAATTCCACCTTAAATTCCCAATTAACATTGAAGAAAAGAAATAAAAGGGGAAATAATGATCAAAAGTATTTAAACCATCTAAACAAGAAACAATTAAATGACAGGAATTAAGCAACACTTGTCAATAACTACTCTAAATGTGAGTGGACTAAACTCCCCATTCAAAAGACACAGATTGACTGACTGGATTAAGAAGCTAGACCAAAGTATATGCTGTCTTCAAGAGACCCACCTCACCTGTAGAGATACACATAGACTAAAAGTGAAGGTATGGAAAAAGATATACCATGCAAATGGAAACCAAAAGTGAGCAGGAGTAGCTACTCTTATATCAGACAAAATAGACTTTAAACCAAAAAACATAAGACAAAAATGACCACTATATAATGACAAAGGGAACTATCCAACTAAAAGACATAACAATCATAAACATGTATGCACCTAATACTGGAGCACCAAGATATATTAAGCAAACACTCTTAGACCTAAAGAAAGAAATAGGAAGTAATACATTAATAGTTGGTGACCTGAACACTCCTCTCTCAATATGGGAAATATCTTCCAAGCAACAAGTCAACAAAGAGACACAGGATTTAATCCACACCATAGACCAAGTGGAATTGGCAGATATATTCAGAATATTTCACCCAACAGCTAAAGAATACACTTTCTTCTCATCAGCTCATGGTACATTCTCCAGGATAGACCACATATTAGGTCACAATCTGGTCTCAGCAAATTTAAAATAATCGAAATCATTCCAGCTATCTTTTCAGACCATAATGGACTAAAACTGGAAATAAACAATAAGCAAAACGCTGGAAGCTATACAAATACATGGAAACTAAAAAATAGGCTCCTGAGTGATTTATGGGTCCAAGAAGAAATTAAACAGGAAATCAAAAAACTAATGAAAATCTAGAAACTAATGAAAATAAAGATACATCGTACCAAAACCTGTGGTATACTGCAAAACCAGTACCAATACTAAGAGGCAAATTTATTGCAGTAAATGCAATAGTTGAATTTTGGTTGAATGAAATGAAAAGTTGGTTTCTCAAGAAGATAAATAAAATAGACAAACCATTAGTTAGGTTGACAAAAAAAAAAGAAGAGAGAAAGAGAGAGAGACCCAAATAGCAAATATCAGAAATGAAAAGGGAGACATTACAACTAATACCACAGAAATACAAAGAATCATTAGAGAATTTTATAAACAACTGTATGACAACAAATATGAAAATCAGGAAGATATGGATAAGTTTCCAGACACATATAAACTACCAAGACTGAACCAAGAAGAGATAGATAACCTGAACAGACCAATAACAAGCAAGGAGATTGAAGCAGTAATTAGCAATCTTCCAACCAATAAAAGTCCTGGTCTGTATGGCTTCACAGCTGAATTCTATCAAATGTTTAGAGAGCAGTTAATACCAACTCTCCTCAAACTATTCCAGACAATTGAAACAGATGCTACTCTCCCAAACTCATTCTATGAGGCCAGTATAACTCTAATACCAAAACCAGATAAAGACAACAAAAATAGAAAACTATAGGCCAATATCGTTGATGAACCTAGATGCTAAAATCCTCAACAAAATATTAGGAATTAGAATACAACATATCAAAAAAATTATACACTATGATCAAGTGGGATTTATCACAGTGGTGCAAGGATGGTTTAACATACAAAAGTCAATAAATGTGATACATCACATCAACAAACTCAAGGACAAAGACCATATGATTATCTCAATAGATGCTGAAAAAGCATTTGACAAAATTCAGCACGCCTTTATGATAAAAACTTTCAACAAATTAAATATAGAAGAAAATACCTTAACACAATGAAAAGCCCACCGGCAGTATCATTCTGAATGGGGAAAAATTGAAGGCCTTCCCCTTTAGGGCAGGAACAAGATAATGAAATCCACTCTCACCACTTCTATTTAACATAGTACAAGAGGTACTAGCTAGAGCTATTAGGCAAGGGAAAGAAATAAAATGAATCCAGATTGGAAAAGATGAAGTCAAACTATCTCTAATTGCAGATGACATTATACTGTATATAGAAAATCCTAAATACTCTATCAAAAAACTCGTAGAGCTGGTTAATAACTTCAGTAATGTTGCAGGATACAAAATAAATGCCCCCAAACCAATAGCATTTATATATTCAAATAATGAGTTAACAGAAAGAGAAATAAAGAAAGTAAGCCCATTTATAATTGTCACAAAAAAATAAGATACACAGGGATCAATTTAATGAAAGAAGTGAAAGACCTCTACAATTAGAACTAAAAACCAATTATGAAAGAAATTAAAGAAGACACAAAAAGATGGAAAGATATCCCATGCTCCTATTGGAAGAATTAACATTGTGAAAATTTCTATAATACCTAAAATGATCTACAGATTCAATGCAATCCCCATCAAAATACCAATGACATTCTTCACAGAAATGTAAAAAACAATCTTACCTTTCATATGGAAAAACAAAAGACTCTGAATAGCCAAAGCAATCCTGAGCAAAAAAAAATAAAGCCAGTGGCATAACTCTGCCTGATTTCAAATTATACTACAAAGCTGTTGTAACCAAAATAGCATGGTACTGGTACAAAAATAGACATTCTGACCAGTGGAGTAGAATAGAGAACCCAGAAATCACTCCTCAGGCTTACAGCCATCTGATATTAGACAAAGGCAGCAAAAACCTACATTGAGGAAAAGACTGCCTCTTCAATAAGTAGTGCTGGGAAAACTGGATAACCATATGCAGAAGAGTGAAAATAGATATGCACCTATCACCATACACTAAAATCAACTGAAAATGGATTAAAGACCTAGGTATAAGACGTGAAACTGTAAAATTACTAAGGGAAAATATAGGTGAAACACTTCAGCAGTTAGGTCAGGGCACAGGTTCTATGAACATGAGTCCGAAAGCACAAGCAACAAAAGAAAAAATAAACAATTGGGACTATATCAAACTCAAAAGTTTCTGCACAGCAAAGGAAACAGTCAACAGAGTGAAAAGACAACCTACAGAATGGAAGAAAATTTTTGCCAACTGTGCATCTGACAAGGGATTAATATCCAGAATATACATAGAACTCAAGCAATTATACAGTAAAAAAACAAATGACCCAATTAAAAATGGGCAAAGGAGCTGAATAGACATTTTTCAATGGAAGACATACAAATGGCCAACAGATACATGAAAAAATGCTCAACATCACTAGTCATCAGGGAAAGGCAAATTAAAACCACAGTGAGATACCACCTTACTCCAGTTAGACTGGCTATAATCAAAAAGATGGTGAATAACAAATGCTGGCGAGGGTGTGGAGAGAAGGGAACACTACTGCACTGTTGGTGGGACTGTAAATTAGTACAACCACTATGGAAAACAGGGAGGTTTCTCAAACAATTATATATAGATCTTCCATATGATCCAGCAATCCCTCTCCTGGGTATATATCCAGAGGAATGAAAATCATCATGTCGAAGAGATACCTGCACTCCCATGTTGATTACAGCTCTGTTTACAATAGCCAAGATATGGAACCAACCTAAATTTCCACCAATGGATTACTGGATAAGAAAACTGTGGTATATATACACTATGGAATACTACTCTTCCATAAAAAAGAATGAAATACTCCCATTTGCAACAACATGGATGAACCTGGAGTAACTTGTACTGAGTGAAAAAAGCAAAGCACAGAGGGATAAATGCCGCATGTGCTCACTCATAAGTGGGAGCTAAGAGAGAAAGGAAGGAAGGAAAGAAAGATCAGAGTAGTGCTGTGGACTTACAGAGGGAGGGAAAATTCCCAGGGCTACATGGTGGAGTGGGGGGAGAGGAAGAGGGGGAGAGAGGTTGGCAGATAATTGGGGAGGGGGACGAGGGGTATAAAAGTAATTTCTGGTGATGGGAATGCCCCCAGTATGAATCTGGCCCTCACATCATGGGCAGGAGGGGGGACAATTAGCTTTGTATCTCATGAATATTCTTAAAAAAAAAAAAAAAAACACTTGAAGCCAAAAAAGAAAAAAACACCTATTCTCCCAGTCTTTGAAGACTGGCTCTGTGCTGGGGCACTCCGTCAACACTAAGCCGGGCCACTTACAACTCTGCCTCAGCTGTTACCTCCTACTTGTGCAGAGTCCAATAGCCAGCCAGAGGTGCAAACTAAAAGCCTCTTGGGCTTTTTGTGAGCATGCATATGGCCCTCTGATTCCTCAGTAGTAGCCTTTCAGAGCCCTTATTCCCCCAAGAAACTTCCCCCTCAGTCTTTTCCTCCCTGGACTTTGGGTCTGCCTAGTGCTTGCACATCTTCTGTCCCTTGTCCATGCAGCTCTGTATGTGTGTCTTTAAATGCTTTTGATAGCTGTCACTTAGAAAACCACTCTAGGCCAAGGGAGGTGGGCGGGGGCAAACAAAGATCAGTGTCTGTGATAGTCCCTTAGGGAAACACTGGATTGATCAAAACCAAAATACTTTGAGAATAAAATCCATATTTCTCCCCAACCCTGGCACCAGCAAGTCACATCAGGAACACAGGTGCGTTTCCTACATTCACCACCGAGCTGGGGAATGCGGGATGTTAGGCAAGTAAGCAAAAATGCCACAATATTTTCTTACCAAAATTCAGTAGCATCTATCTTTATTAAGCACTTCTCTGGTTGCTGTGAGATTGTGATTAGCTTCCAGAGTTCCAGAAAATTTGATTGTGACAGTTTTTGCTAGCTTAACGGTGGCTTAAGTGTACAGACCAATTCTTGGAGCTTCCTACTCCACCATTTCCATGACATCGTGTCTGCAACTCTTTCTTGCACAAATTAAGGCATATTCATTCTCTCCCCAAAAGGTGGAAGCATGAGGTCCTATTAGTCAGTATATCCCTTTCTGATAATGTTAATTTATCTTCTAGATCAGTAAAAAAGTTCATGAGGGCATTAAATATCTTAAGACTAAATGGAAAAGTTAACTATTACTGACATTTATTATACAAAATAGTGGGAGAAGGGAAAGGGAATGCTGAATACATACATATATATAAATCAAGCAAAAAACAAAATATACATGCTGCACAAAATATACTATAGTTCTTGTTTCTGTGATGGAACACTAAGCCGTACTGGAAATTGAAGTTTCTTTTTCCACTGCCTGTTCTATGTTTCTTTACCCTCAGCCTTCTCCTCAGCTGGTCAAATTTCTTAAGCTGGTTGGATGATTAAATTCTCCATTTACGGAGTTTGAGCCCTTAGTGCTCCTGCATTTATTGGGTAGTCTTTAATTAACTTCAACTGGAAAGGGGGGTCCACGGAACCCACAGAGTTCTAGTCACAGTCTTCTCTGTTCCCATTATGTACAGCAACCCAATTTCCCCTTAATAATCAGGATTAAGCACCCTGCCTAGTAGATAAACCCCCTTCTTTGCCTATAGTGAGCTCAGTGACATGAGAAACCCAACAAGATCAGGTGGCAGTCTCAGCTTTCCATTTAATAGAACCATTGTTATATCCTCTGGTAGAAACATTCCCCCCACCCAACCCCCACCCAGAAATCAGTACTTCTCAACCAATGGAGTCCAAAGTTTCAGGGATTTTTAGCAAAATTTGGTGGATGGATTATCAGGTGGAATGAAATATAGCACCCCTTGTTCCAAAAACTGCATTTTGGCTATGGGGAAATGGTACCAATATTGATCATTGGCTTAAAATATATATCACATCGTTGAGGACAGTTTCCCAACCTCATAGGAATAGTCTTCCACTGTTACAGGCACTATAGCTGTATGCTCAAGAGGGTATTTCAACATTCTGTGAGGTCAGCTGCTACTGAGTAGTGGCGCACATGGTCAAAACAGTGAATTTCATGGCCATGAGGACAAGTCACACTTTTTTTCCTGAAAAATTCAATGTTTGTTGAGAAGCAATGCTATGTGAAATAATACAGTAGTCGATAATGTAGTCTATAAATCTGTAAATGGTGGCACTGGCAATAGTATCACAGGCAGGGATGCCAATCCATGTTCAGAATACATGTATATTCCAGTGAGGACCAATTGTTCCCTCTGTGATGGAAGAGGTTGAATGTAATTAATCAATCTGCCACCAAGTTCTGGGGTGGTCTTCCCTGCTTCCCTTGCGCCCACCCTCTCCTGCCTCCATCCCCAGGGAATGATGTCATATCAGGACTCAGCATTACTTCTGTTGTTGGCAGGCAGGCATTCAATAGCAATAGTATCCAGAACAGCCCTTGTAAGGCAAAGTCAATGTCATGGATCCCATGTCTAACTCCCACTCCTGATGCCATAGCCACTTTGTGCATTGGGCAATCTTCCCTCAGGTAGTTTGGGAAAGATACTAGCTGACATCCATACGATGGCTATTTGGTGTGCCAGCTTTGCCTGAAAGAGTGAGAAAATTGATTAGATTTGCATGAGTAGATGAAAATGAAGACGTGTTAGTTTAAGCAAAAGAATAAAAGCAAAGATAATCATAGAGTTTGGCAAATCATGGGGAGACAGCCCAACTGAAGGCAAGTTTGTGCTATAGAGAACTTTTTGAGGAAAAAACAAAGGTTAGAAAGGAAGTGTATGGTCAAGTTCTACTGATAACAGCAACGACAATGCATAGTAGTAGTAGCTTGTATTTATCAAGTTCTTACTGTGTGCTATGCTGAACACTTCATATGTATTATATCATTTAATCTTCAAAAAGCTCTGTGAGGTAGATTCCACTAGTCCACCCAATTTACAGAATAGTTTCATGAGATTAAGTAAGAAATTATATTCAGGCCGTGTAGTATGGATTCTAATGTTAGTCAAAGGGGAATGGTTGAAGGAATTTAAGGAAAAGAAAAGCTTTAAGAAAATTAATCTGTCAACATGATGTGGAATACACTAGTTTATTTCTCTGCTAGGAAATGATTAAGAAGTAAAGTGGAAAGGACCTGGGCATTGGAAACAGACGGCCTCGGGTTTCCATCTTGGTTCTGTCTCATAATAACGCATGACCTGCAACATTCTTAACTTTATGTGCCTCAGTTTCCTCACTGGTAAAATAGACATGTAACAGTTCTTACCTAACAGGACTGTTTTAAAGAATAAACAAGACAAGGTGTATTAATACTTGGTGCCTGATACAGAGTTGATATTCCATAAATGTTGATGTTCTCTTCCCTTCCCTTCTTACAGGTAGTGAATATTGGAATCAGTTTCTGGAAGCTTTTCAAGATATGAATCTCATTGTTTTAGAATTTGTTAAATGGAACTGTCTCAGAAGGTGGGATGGCAGCTTGGATACAAGTTCATTTTACAAGCATCTGTTTATTACCTATCATGTGCCTTTCTAGGTACTGGGCTCCAGAGGAACCCAAGCAAATGGGCTATGGTCTCTGACTCTGCACCTAGGAGGAGACAGACAAATAGATAAGTCTAAGCCAGTGAGATAAAGGCCACAGTAAAGTGTGTACCAGAAAGCATTAAAAAAACATGAGGTAGGAAAGAAGTGTATGACCAGTTTTCACGATGGATTTCACTGATTACTTAAAGCTCAGAAAAACAACAGTATCCCTCAAAATCACTGCAACAAAGCCTTACATTATCCTTTTTAAAAAAATGCTTTCTATTCCCTTTCTTCTCAAAAGCAAGAGGATGGGTAGAGAACATGAAGGTTATTGGCTAATAAGGTGGTAATCTCAAATTTCTTTATTGGTAACTAAGAAAGTAGCTAGTAAAAGGCAAAAAGCTCAACAAGGGACCTATTTATTATTTCCAGCAGTCATGGGGGTGGAGGGCAGTGGTGAAGGATAAAAGAGAGGACTTCTACAATCTGAATGCTAATGGAAAATAAGAATTTGTTTGAAAGAAAAAAATTAAAAATTACAGAAAACCTAGAGAAATCTCCTTTGAGAGCATGAATGGTAGAAAAACAGGTCAAGAACAACAGAGAAGGAATTGGTAACTTCCCTGTGAGAGGCCTAACTTACCAGGTTGTCTCAAAAAAAAAAAAACTGTTGAAAAAATCATGGTGTAGCACTGATTTTGGAGTTTTTCCCATCTTAATTTTTGTCCCAATCCTTCAGGAAAATGTATCCCACCTCTCCTGCCTTGTGTGGAGATAAAGCAACAAACAGAAGCACAGGGTATTGAAGGGAAGTGTGGCTGGTCCCATTGCAAACTCGCCATTGGCTTTCAAAAAGGAGAAACAGCCTATTGAAAGGATTAGATCTACCCAGGGGGTCCAGATATTGCACCAGCAACCACAGAGCCAAGACAGAGGAGTGGAGTAGGGCTCGACAGTACTATGGCGTGAACAACTGGAGCAGAAGAAGCTGAACTTTGAAAGCAGAAGGGGCAAACCCTGGAGTATTAAGTACTATCCCTCATCTTTGACATTACTATTGAACCAAGGCTCATCCATCTTTTTGTTTTTCTCTCTAAACAGAATTTCTGTGCACTGAAATTGTTTCATTACTGCCTTCAGAAGAATGTCATTTCCACTTTTGTGACAATCTGTGTAACCAAGCCTAGCTCTTACACAAGTACGCTATGTAGTCGGTATTCCATGTACTCGTAGAATATGGAATACTCTATTCCATGTTGTGCAAACCAGAAATGAAGATGTTTTAAATAAACCTCACCTGCCTGCAGTTGACAGCCTTGTGTCCCATGGGAAATTCAGGCTAAGAGCTGCAGTGATGCGGTTGCTGTTACTCAGTTTTCCAAAGCTTCAGGGGCTCACAGGAGTGAATTACCAGAGATGACAGCTGCCTGTCCACAATGAAGCATTTTCAAACAGGTGCAAATTTTGATGCAGGCTCCCAGCCTACTAATAACCTACCTTGTCAAAAATTTCAGTATTTCTAAGGTTAAAATGAAACCTTACATGGGTTTCATTAACAGAGAGCAATTGCATCTTGTGAAGTAGATAACATGGTTTGGTATTTCTCCTCGCCCTACATGCAAGTAAAAAGAAAATTCACATAACCCATTTTTACTCTTTTGATGCGTAGCCCTTTTCACTATTTTGGAGATACTAAGTTTAAAGGCTAGAAACATTTGCCAAATATTAGCCCTGTATTAGGTTATAAATAACTTCTTCATCCACCTTCATCTCTACCACCTATGCTCCAACCACTGGGTTATTTTCTCTTCCTTACACCTATCTGTCACATTTCCAAGCCTTATATAAGCAATTCTTTACCTTTTTTCCCCAAAGTGACACATAAGGAATGACATCCCCCATGTGCAACACCACAACTCACATAGCCATGTCCAGACTTTGACAAAATCTCAAAATTCTGCAAACAAGTAAAACAGTGTAATAAGTCAAAGCAAGCCAGAAATTAACTAGAGGGAACAGGCTGCTAGTGAGGCACGATTCCCTCTGAGCAAACTCTTGGGAGCTAAGTTCTCTCCCACTCAAAGCAAGGGAGTGAGCATGAATATTTATAGGGATAACCTTGAATTTTCTCTAATTTTAAAAATATGAATCATTTTCAAACATTGGTGCATTCTTATTATTTGCCATGGACCACACATATGCTGCCTTAGTCCTTCCTATTCTTGCATGCTGAAGTGCTTACTCCCGCCCATATCACGACTTGCTGAAAAACTTTCTCATCATCTAAGGTTCAGTTTAAATGCCACCTCCTCCAGTGAAGCAGATGCTATCTGTACCTCCTGTCTCCATGCACCACCCAAGTTTATAACTCTTTGTCTGAGGTCTTTCACTGGCTGCACAGATACACGCTCAGACCATATGTGAGACAGGTCAGAAGTATTGGCAAGTTAACACCACTGAGCAGAGCCCTGAAACACTGATGAACAGGATTTGTTAAATAAATACCTCATTTTCCTCCCCACCCTGAACCTCCCAAAGAAGAACAACACTGAGGTGTATTCTTAACCATCTCTCAGAGGTCCCCAGTGGGATTGAGCCCCCATTGCCCATGACAGTAACCTACTTATTAGTCCACTCTGGCTTCCCGGGGTCACCTCCCAAATAAAACGTGTTCAAAGATTACTCTTGATATCTGCTTCTGGGGGAATCCAACCTAAGATTTTCCGGAAGATCTTTCTCAGTGACCCCATATAAAATAACTCCTTCCTCTCCTGGCCTCCCATAACACTTTGTTACCTTAGGAGGAGTGTCACACAGGGTAATAGACACAGTAAATTGTGGATATATCTGTCCCTCTCAGTAGGCACCTGAAAATAAGAATTATGAACTCTCTATATCTGTGTCCTCAAATTGCTGAGCACTTCACTTTGCACATTCCTAGCACTTAATAAATATTTGGCAATTTGAATAAATACCAATACACCTATTGCATCAAAGATAGCTATTCTTAATGTTTCTTCTGTCTAGGACATTATTTAAAAAACAAACACTGAGAAGAGAGTTAAAATTTGGCATCAAAAATGATAGGTAGCTAAAGTGTTTGATTGAACCTTTTCTCACACTTGCATTCTCTTAAAAAATATACAGAAACTTAACAAAAAGAAAACATTATGGTAACATGGTAAGCTGATGATGAGAAAGATAGGACAATAAACCAGGAAGGTGAGTCCAGCAGAGTGTGGAAGCAGGAGCATAAGCATGCATCAAGAAACACAACCACTTGCCAAGGCATGCCTGTACTTTGAACAGAATAGCACAGCTTAGAAGTAGGTAGAAGGAGGTTAGGGCTACTGTCACTCTCCACTTCTAGCTCCAAGCACAAAGCCAGTGGCATCCCCTTCATCCTCTCAACTCCTTCTTCAGCCTCCTTTTATAGATTTCCTTGTGCACATGATGCACAGTTGAAAGCAATGGGAGGGGTGAATGACAGATTATTGCATCTTGGAATGTTCTCTGGGGCAGAGCAAACTATGTGCAGACAGAGCACCAGGGTGATTGACATGCATCCACCTGGTCAAGGAAGAGCCTCTATAGAACAGAGCATTGCATGAAGTTCAAGTGTATGGACTTCAGAATTGACAGACCTGGGATAGAGTCCTACCTCTTCTTACTACCTGTTTCAAATTAAATAACTACTTGAGTTATTTAATCTACCCACACCCTAATTTCCTAATAAGTAACATGAGGAGAGAATAGTAGCTCCCTCACAGAACTGAGGTGGGAAAGGGGGAGGGAAAGAGGGGAAAGGGGAAAGGGACACAAAAATAGATTACATTGTATAATGTTGAGTATACTAATTTTTCTGATTTGAACATCACATATCACACACAGGTATTGATAGTCAATGTTGTACCCCACAGATATATAGTCAACTATGTTCCAATTTTAAAAAAGAAAGAAGAGCAGCTCTCTCAAAGAGTTTTTAAGAGGATTAAATGAGATAGTTAATGTAAAGATCTTAGAGAAATGCCTAGTAGAGTAGTCTCAATATTATTTCTTCCCCCTATCCTCTTCCTCCTTCTTCAACACCATCATCAGTCATGCATTCTACAGAGTTAAAGAATGAGATAGTTGAAGAGGAAAACGTTCCACTCCTGTTCAGCAGATCTGTAAGAAATTAATGCATACAGAGCAATGAAATTTGGGATTGGCATTTGCAAATAAACTAGCGTCTGGCTTTATGAGAATTCTCTCAGCTTCCAAGTGGATAGTGAAAGCAAATAAGGGAAATCATACCTCTATCTGTTACACACATGGGACCAGCATAGATTTCTCCTCACCTGGTATGATTAAAAACAAAATAATTGACAATGCAGGGCCTAGAAAACATTCTTTTCTACTTACAAGAGAAGGTAATGCCTTGATAATTCAGAAGAAGGAGAAAAACTCTCAGTGAAATCACTACGTAAATCAAAAGAAAAATGTCAGCAAATTTCTGCTCTAATCTTAATAAAATTCACAGAATTTTTGTTAATGTTTGCCTTAGTCCATTTGCGCTTCTATAAGAAAATATTTGAGACTAGGTAATTTATAAACAACAGAAATTTATTTCTCACAGTTCTGGAGTCTGGGAAGTCTCAGGTCAAGGAACCAGTATTTGGTGTCTTCTCATGAGGTCCTTCTTGCTGTATCCTCACATGGCAAAAGGGAAAAAAAAGGTGAACTTTCTCTGAAGCCTTTTCTATAAGGGGATTCATTTATTATTAATCACTTCCCAAAAGGCCCCACCTCATAGTACCTCCACAATGAGGATTGTTTCAACATGAATTTTGGATGGGACATATTTAAATCATAGCAATGTTAATCTAGAAAAGATTTTTGATGAAAAAAAATAAAATCAGATAAAAAGAAATCAAGTGTTGTATATGAAAAGATTACAAGGTACTCAAAAAGGCAGTGATGGAATTAAAATCTACATTGGAGAAAATAACTAGCAAAACTGACTCAGCAGAAAATTGAATTCATAATGTAAATGAAAACTTCAGAAATTCTGCCAGAATGCAAAGGAAAGATACAGAGATAAATAAATATGATGAAAGAAATAAGTACAGAGATCAAGGAATAAAAGCCAAGGTCCAATGTAGAAATAAAAACTGCTGTGAACTGACTAGGCAATTTCCAGGCTGGTAATGGAGATCCATTAGTGGGACTGGGAATAACAATCCCACTCGTTGGACATTGTTTGCCTTTCATTGTATTCAGGGGCCTCCATGAGTGGGACACCTTGTCCATCCACCCTTGCTCTCTCTCCTGTCATATGCATGTCCTCATAGAGATGGCTCCAGTAATGATTTGGTGCTCTACCTGTATAATGGAGTTTCTCAAACCACTAATTTTTGCTTGTGCTGTTTCCTCTATATGATTTCTCACTCACTAGTTTCTCTATAGGTATTCTCACTCCTCCAAGTCTAGTCTTTTCCAAAAGACTTCACTGGGGTTCCTATAGAAGAATCTCTTTTACCTGATCTGAAGCCCCTTTCAGTCCTACACTTTACTCCACTGTGGTATCCTAGCCTCTGGACTATAATTTTCTTGAGCAAAAGGACTGTGTCTTATTTATCTGTGGATTGCAAACACTTAACCCAGTATCTAATCCTTCATAAATGCTGATTCGGCCAATGTACAATTCAGTTTCGGTGTCCTGCTCTCCACATAAAGAACAAAAGAAGCTCAAACCAAATCCTCCATACAGCCCTTGAGCACAAATTTCTCAAATGGCAAAATTGCCAGGGATGCTCCCTGCTCTGTCCTCATACCTCAACATGCAAGTCGGGTAGGGTTGTTAGTAACTGAGCATGTTCCATTTTTCATAGTGATGAAATTGTATTTTGAACTGTAGGGAAAAGTACTAGAATGCTGTTAGCAGAATTAAAGAAGGATTTTCTAGAAGGTGAGAAAACCACTTTGGAGAAGGTCTTTGTTTCACTGATTTTGCAGAAAAACAGCACAGGGGCCATGTAGGAGTATATGATATATCTTACTTCATGAGAAAACAGCAAATAATTCAAGGAACTGCTGCAAAAGAATTTATCAAGAAAAGTCATGCTAAGGGGTGAATGGCATACTCGCATGTCCTGTGCCTCAGCAGTTTCTGGGTCAGCTAATGTATATTCATAAGTATAACAATAACTAATGCCAAATTACCAAAATAGGCTCATTAAGTTTGGTAATTCTATTTGAAATGAAATAAAAGCAATTAAATTATATGGGACATTTTTAAAGGATTTCTATTTTTTTTAAGATTTGATCAATATTTAAAATATTAACACAGCTATTTGGAAATTCAGCTATCAAGAGAGAGCTGATTTCCAGAAAGTTCCAAATTTTGTGTGTGTGTGTGTGTGTGTGTGTGTGTGTGTGTGTGTGTTTCATGGTTAAGAACTTGATCATTGGATTACAAACAACCTGTCTTTGAATCCTGGTTCTGACACTTACAAGATGTGTGACCTCAAAAAATTTATTTAAGCAATCAAAGGCCCAGACAGATTATCTCTAAAATGAAGATAATAATACCTACCTTGGAGTACTGATGTAAAGATTAAATGAAATAATACAAACAGCTAACTTACGAAATGCTTACTATTTGCCAGGCAGTGATCTAAGCACTTTAAATGCATTAATTCTCATAATGATCCTGTGAGGTGGGTACATCCATTGTCTTTATTTATTTTATAGTTAATAGTGCTGGAGACAGATAGGTAAGTAATTTGGCCAGGAGCACACAACGCTAAAGCAGCAGAGCCTGAATTTGAAGCCTGGAGTTTGTATGCAGCACTCATGCTCTCTATTACTGTGTTACAATGGCTAAATATGTATATATGAAATACTTAAAGTGCTTTTTCTGGTACTTGGCATGTAGTAGGAACATAACAAATTATAATGTTTATTCTTCAGGTCATACCTGAAGTCACAAAGTTACCCCAAGTTACAAAACACAATTTCCTAGGCTCCAGAGCTGGAGCCCCACTCAAAGTTACTAAAACCTTCACCCAGTCTGCATGGCTGGGAAGACTGAAAAGAGAGGAAACACCCACAGGCCTGTGGGGTTGCCCTAGCTGCTGGTTCTAGCCCTGGGCTAATGCAGTTTTCCCTTGTATTACTGCCGCAGATCCTACCTATTGGCAGAGGTGCTTGGCTTCCACAACCTCAGCTCAAATATGGCAGATGTAGTGGCTGCATCCAATCTTTGTTATGTCTGGCTCTCTCTTTGATTTTGTTAATATCTGAAACAGTGCTTCTCAAACTTGAACATGGACTCACCTGGAGGGCTTGTAAGCAAAAACATAGGCCGCTGGGCGCCACCTCCAGAGTTTCTGGTTCAGAGGGTCTAGGGTGGGGCCCAAGAATTTGCATTTCTAGCATGTTCCAGGGGATGCTAATGTTGCTAATCCATGGGCTACACTTTGGCAACCACTAGTTCTAGGGGGGGTGGTCAGCAAACCTTTTCTGTATAGGGCCAAACAATAAATATTATAGGCTTATGGGCCATACAGTCCCTGCCATTCTGCCACTGTAGCTAAAAAGCAGCCACGTACAATACATAAATAAATGGGCATGGTCGTGTCCCAATAGAACTTTATTTATGGAAACAGGTAGCTGGGCTGTGGACTGTAATTTGTCACCCTGTGGTCTAGAGTACAACAGACTCTGGGACCCTGCTTATGTAACGGGCCAGGTAAAGGAGGTTGAGCCTACAAGGGAAAAAGATATGGCCAGAAGTATAGAAAGAAGAAAACCAGGAGCATTTTGCCATTGAAGCCAAAGAAAAAGGGATTTGTCAACATGCCAAATTCTGCTGCAATTAGTAACCTGAGACTGAACACTTCTGTTGGATGTGTTATATGCAGTGATTCAGAATAAAGCTTTGCATAACTGTGGGAGGGATATTTGGAGGAAGAATTGGGACCAGAACCCAAACTTGAGGGGATGGAGGAGTTAGTTGGAAATAAGAAAAAAGGGAGCTGAGAGAACACTATTCCATTTCTATTACATGAAATGTTAGAGTATACATGGCCACAATTTCTTTGCTACTCCTCCCATTGGGGGGTAGAGTCTGATTTCCATGCCCCTGAATCTGGATAGGCTTTAGTGACCTGCCTGGCCAATAGCTTATAGCTTAAGTGTGCTATAAGAAGTGTCATAGCTTCTGCTTAAGTCTCTTGGAAGACTCACTCTGAGGAAAGCCATTCACTCTGTAACAAAGCTGTCTACCTTGAGACATGTTGTGAGGAAGCCCAAGCAAGCCTCATGCAGAGGCCCTAAAGAAGGGAATGGAGTTTGGGGAAAGACAGAGGCTAAGAAACACTGAGGCACCAGGCAAGTGAGTAAAGAAGCCATCTTGGAAATGGGTCCTCCAGTCCCAGCTCTTCCAGCTGATGCCATGCTGCTCAGAGAAAAAAATGCCCATCTGAGCCCTGCCTGAACTCCAGACCCATAGAATCTTAGCAAAATGAAATGATGTTTTAAGCCCCTAAGTTTTGGGATAGTTTGTTTTGCTGCAAGAAAACAAATGGAACAAGGAATATGGAAGAACAACCACCACTGCTCAGGAAGGCTACGGGAGAGTCCATTTTTCAGTTAAGAGTTAGGAAGCGGTAAGGAATTGTGTGGCAATGCTGAGGATAGAATGGAGCTTTTCAACAATGAAACAGGGGTTCTGTGCTCATGCAGGAAGTTGCATATAAGGAGGGCACCAGTAAAAGAAAGGGTTATGGGAGAGGACCACATTAGACCAAGTATACATGGGCAGACAGGTTACTGGAAGTGTACCTTTTGGGTGGTAGCTTAGGATGATAAGGTGGGACATTTGGTCAGTTTAACTGACCTCAATAGCCCCATCACAGGTGAAAACACTGGGATGTGGCCCTGTGAAAATTCCAAATTACTTGTCAGGAGGAGCTCTTGTGGTGCCAAACTTGATTTTATCAATCTTTGCATTGATATAGCATAAAAACCCCATTTGACTCCAGTGAGGTTTGGCTCTAAGAGTGGTAATGGAAACTGGCTGCTCTAATCACCAGGAATTTATTCAGAGTCTATGTGAGACACTTTCAGAATCTTAACTCTCAAGGGTGGGGTGGGGGATGGTTGGTGGATAACAAAAAAAGGGGAAAACTCAGAGTAATTTGAAACTCCTCTCAAATCCTGCATCTCAAATTTCAAATCTGCTTTCTGTCCCTAGCTGAAATATAGTGCTCTCTCCAGAGTTGTTTGGGATTTGTGGGAAAGCACAACACCGTGCCTTTTTTTTTTTTTTTTTTTTTTTTTTGAGTCAGCAAAAGGATCCAGAGACAAGAGGATAGAGTGTGCTGCATTATTAATAGGAAAGGCATTTTCTGTTTTATTTGGAGCACCTGCAGTCTTAAAGCTCCAATGAATGCTGAGTTTTACCAGATGACAGACTGAATGAGCCACCCACTTTTTCATCAATGCCATGGGTTGCCATTTCCAGAGTGGTCTTGCTAAACATGAAATTAATAGGAGCATGGTTTCTGGAGCCACTGTGACTTTTGTCCAGACTGCACAGAGGAAGTCTCAGGAACTGCATGGTGATGAAGACCATATCTAGTAGCAGGACAGTCCCTGGTTCCATTTAAGATACAAAAACCATGGGAGTACAGAACCAGGATGTGAAATCTTTCACTCTCTGGTTTGTCATGAGAGTATAAACTAGAGATCCGACTATGTCATTAACGAATTACACCATCAGAACCATTTTGTAGTTAGAAAAAACAAGACAGCTTGATGGGAACAGATATTGCAGATAAGGGAGTAGGTAATAAAACAAAGTCCAAATTCCAAGCGATGTTTATTTGCCATTGAGGGGAAAATCTATTTTGTGATTAGAAAGAACCAAAAAAAAATTTTTTTAAAGCCATGAACAATCTCTTCTCCTAACACCCTGCTTTGAAAGCAGGTGACTTTAACAACTGAATGCCAACAGGCTCACTCAAATTAATAGACATATGAGTATTTAATTTCTAGGAATATTCCCTCATGAGGAGATCTCTGCTTGCTGAAATCTTCACCTTTTGTTGTTATATATTTGACAGAAACTGTCTTTTGATCTTTTTTGCACATTACTTTAACATTGTACACTCTAGTTGCATCAGTAAATTTAATAAGCCAAGAGGCTTTTGGGAGAACAGGAGACAGCCTGGGAGCAAGGAACAAGGTTCAAATTAGACCATTTTTACAGGTAGCTCACATAGTTACAGTGTCAAACACAATCACAGTCTGAGGCCTGGTTGCTAATTTGTTTCTAACTGTAAATTTATTTATTTTTTTTAAAAAAGCATTTATCATTCTAGCTAAAATATGCTGGGTTGCTATAGAAACGGCCCCCCCTTTCCACCTCATATTTTACTATTCACAGCTTTCCATGTGAAGCTTCTATACGACTTCTTTGACAGAAAAGGCAGTTTCTACCATTTTTTTCCACCACACAAATTACCACTTGCAAAGCCTATATAGATTATTTCTACTTCCTCCTGTTTACAAAGTGAGATAATTCAATGGAGTGATTATAACAAACAATTTACCCCATTCAGGCTTACTGTCTCACCCTTGCTTTCTTTTCCTAGAGCATTAGAAAGCCATCACCAGTTTGAGATCTCTTTAAAAATGCATGAAGGAAAGAGAATTGGCAGCACAGTTAAATGAATTTAATTCAGCCAGATTCTACATTATTAACTCACTTCCAAAGAGCTGAATGCAGGAATGATGGAAGAAGAAAGTAGAACTAAAATTGGGCCATTGATCCTGCCAGTCTCTGTGCCAAGCAGACGTGGGAAACAGGCTAGGAAAACTGTAAATGTCTTTTGACACCAGTTAGAAACACAGAGCATTCATTTTTTTTAATTAGTGTGAGATATGTATTAGATGGATTCTCCTCACCCCCCTCACTACCCATTGCACCCTGATTTTGGCTTAACTGATGCCAGAGTTGGCAGCTTCACAGTCCAGGATTGTTTGAAGTGGCATATTACAGCAACAGGACTTCCCTATCCTCTGTTGTTAAAATGAAACAGTGAATGCCTAGAAACCAGGAGAAGAGGACATTCAGCATCCAAGTAATTGCACTCATGCTCCAAGCCTCTGCCTTTGGAAGGAAGAGGAAGAAGTCAGTATACATAATAAAGTATTCGGGCAATGAAAGAGAGTTCTGAATGCATGTGCTTTACAGTTGTTCCATGGATAGAACAGTAGAGACGTTTATCCTCTCCAATCCCCATCTGAATGCTGAAAGCTAAAATAAAGACCTTCCGGTATCAAACACGTAACTTCTGTCCTATTTGGTCTTTGCCTTTAAAAACAGATTGCTTTTCTACAAGGATTAACACCTTTCCAGCTTCTAATGCACTGCTCATCTGATAAGTGACTTAATCTACTTATTGTATATAATTAAGAAACCAAACAATCATTTTTAAAAAGTCACTGAAAAGAGACTTTCAGAATGTGAATGTGTACTAATCATTAGGGCTGTTCACAAATAGCCTGCTCTCCCGGGAGCATAGTAGGATTATACTGCCCTGCCCCCTTTGAAACCAAGTAAGGCCATGGAACTTGTTTTGGCCAATGAAAGAGTGCTGAAGTGATAATCCTGGGTGAGAGTTGTAAGAGCCAATATGTGATTTACCACATTTCTTTCCCTGCAGTGATGTAAGCATGTGGCGACATGGAATCTCTATAAGGCTACAATGACCAGATTCCTCCTGACACGCAGTATTGGACAAAGAGTGGGAATGGAAAATAAACTTGTCTTGTATAAAACCCCTGAAATGTGGTGATTGATTGTTACTGTGGTATTACTTAGCCTATCCTGAATGTACTCATTTCCACTAAAATGCTCATAAAAGAGTGAGACAAGATACAGAACCATAATGGCAATGAGAATATGATCAACTCCTGCAAAAATTTTTACTAAATGCAGTGGAGATGGGACTAAACTTATAAAAACTGTTAAGAACTTCTCCTCTGAAATAACAGTAGGGTTTGAATACCAGAATGTTAGTTGGGCCTTTGACACACCCACGCTATCTTTCCCCAGAGACCGCAGGGTCTGTGAAAGAAAATATATATAGGCAGCCCTCACAATCTTGCACTGAAACTTTCCCCTAAAGCAGCTAGGGACAAGTCTTCCAACTCTAAGTCTCTACTGGCATCCTTCTTTCTACACTCAGTCACTTTAGGTGGGTCAATGCCACATTGTATGGTGGTAGATGACAGCAGCAGAAATCAAAAATAATCTTGATTAAGACAATATGAGCAATGCATAAGAAAAGAATGACTTAACTTTATAGAGATTTCTAAAATGACTCGAATAAATGAAGGGATACATCATGTTGGATACATATTCTAAATATTTTGAAGATTCTGACGATCTCCAGATTATTGTCTTGTTTAAAAGCAATTGCCAATAAAATCCCAAATGAAGTTTGTTTTGGAACTTAAAATAATTCTAAGTTTCACTTGGAAATAAGAATATTGTTTTTGAAAAAGAGTACTGTAGGAATTTCCATGTCAGTTATTCGTTATTAAAATTTATTACAAACATATAATAATTAAAGCATTATGCTTCTGATACAAGTATAGACAAATTAACTAATGCCACAGTAGAGATAGAAACAAACGTGTGTGTGTGTGTGTGTGTGTGTGTGTGTGAATTAATCCATCTTCAAGGAAGCACTGAGAATTAGTAGAAAAATTAAGGACTATTTAATCATAGGGAGAAAATCAATTAAGACCTCCCTTTTATGCTATATAAGATATTTTAAAATATAAATAAACACACAGAAACACAGACAAGGGAGAAGAAATTACAGGTGAATAAAAATGTCCTAAGCTTAAAAATGATGTGGAAAAACACAGAAAAAAATAAATGATAGTTTTGCCTGCCTATAAAAGAAAAACTCTGTAATACTTTTGGCATGAATTAAATCAAATGACAACAAGCATGACAAAGGTGCAATGATATTCACATATAAAGAAAATACAAACTTGATTTTTAATAAGCATCCTGTAGAATAATGAACAAAGTTCACGAGCAGACCATTCACACAAAAGAAAATAGAAATAGCTAAAAAACATGAGAAATAAAACTTCATTGGTAATCAAATAAATGCAAACTGCAATAATAATGAGATGCCCTTATCACCTGTAAACTAAGAAAAGATTTTAAGATATGCTACTTAATTCTGACAACAGTGAAATTTGCATATAGTATGATTGCAAAAATATTATACATATGCATATTTATTTGCATATACATATACATGTTTGATATTAACACTCACATAGACATATTTATAATTAGAAAAAAGACTGGAAATAAATATATCCAAATATTAATTGTAATTATTTCGGGGTGGTGACATTATAGTGGAGATAATTTTTTTCTTGATACTCTTTTGAATTATTGTTTTCTTGACCTTTTTCTTGTATTTTCTAAATGTTCCACAATGAATATGGATTATTTTCATAATCAAGGAAAAAATTTAAGTCACTTGAATCAAGGTACAGAATCATAAGATTGCCAAATGAGCTCTAGTGAAATTTCCTGACAGAAATTTGTAGCACAAGAGTAATCCACACCTGGTAGTCTGACTTAATTGTCTAAGTCCAGACAGAAATGTAGGACAAAAGAAACTAATTCCAGAAGGAATTGAAAACAATTCAGAGTAATCAGAGACCTCAGAAGCTTTCCTCTGAGTTTATTGGTTTGTATTTACGATCTTTGAATCTCCAGTGCAAAAGGTTACATCCATCATACCTTTCAGTTCATGGCACGTCGTCATCATTGGTTTGTATATGCCCCTCTCTTATTTTCTTTACTTATTTATTCCCTTTAAATTTCTTACTCACTCTCAGTACCCACTCATCAGCAACTATTTTCTTGATTTTTCATTAGTTCTCTTGTAAAATGCATAGCATTATTCTTGATTGATGAAATTTTAATTTATAAAACTTATACTTTATTATATATCTCATTCTTTTCTTACCTTGTTTCCACTTTGCACTATGTTTTAGGATCCATACATGTTCTCAATACTTGCTGCATAATACTCCGTGATGAGTATCTACCACATTTCTTTTCTCCAGTCTCCTAGAGATGAATACCCAGGTATCCACCTATTCATTATGACTGCAGCACTGTAATGAACAAACTCATATATTTTCGCTGATGGAGCATGTGAGAACTTCTTTCAGATTAATTGCAGGAGAAAAACTTCTGGGCCACAGTTTATTTAGCCTAAGGCACTTATCCTAAGGAATATCAAATTGCTCTCTAACAGAGTGGCTGCTCTGGTCCTCACTCCCACCAGCAATACATCCACATATCCCCAACAATATTTAACATTACCGAGTGTCCTAGTTTCTGTCAGTAAGGTGTAAAGTGGTTCCTCATTATTGTTTTACTATGCATTTCTCTGATTACTCTTGATTTTGAGCATCTTTACATATGCTTGTTGGCTTATAGCATTTCTTACTCTGTAAATTTCTTATGCATATTTTTTTGCCCAATTTTCTCTGAGTATTATCATCCTTTCTTACTTTGCTGGAATTGCCTATGTATTCTAGATATTAATTTCATGTCAGTTTTAGACAAATACATTCTCTTATTTTTTAACCGGCTACTAACTTTGTCCATAGTTTCTCTAATTTTGATGTTATTTACCATGTGATTTGTGCCTTTCTAAGTAGTCCATCCCTGTCTCTAAGTCACACAGATATTTGTGGCCAATTATTTCATCACCTTTGCATAGCCCATATACCACAAAGAACTAACGAAACTCCAAAATTCCAGTAAATTCAATGAGGATCAATTAAAATGCAGGACAGTAGGTCATGAATCACATTTCCTTACTGGTTTCCCAATCCCCGAACTAGATACCATAGAGGTAAAGATATCTCTCAACACATACCACAATCGGAGCCTCCAGGATAATCTCTGCTTCCTAGTTCACTCTCCATTCCTATATGTTCCAAGTTTCTATTGCTGTGTAACAAATTACCCCAAACTTAGTAGCATAAAACAACCATTTTATTATGTTCACAGATTCTATGGATCAGGGATTTGAAGAGGGTGTGGTGGGGATGGCTTGCATCTGCCTTCTTGTATCTGTGGCCTCAGGTATAAAGACTTGAAGGCTGGGGGTGACTTAACAGCTGGGGGTTGCAATCATCTGAAGGCTTGTTTATTCACAAGCTTGGCTCCTGAGCTAGAATGACTCAAATACTGAGTTCAATTGGGACCATTGGCCAGAGAGCGCACAAGTAGCCTCTTCATGTGGCTTGAGTTTTCTCATAGCATGGTAGCCTCAAGGTAGCTGGATTTCTTGGATGGTGTCTCAAGGACCTGAGAGCAAACATGGAGGAAGCTACGTGGCCTTTCATGACCTAGCCTTGTCAATTTTGTTGCACTCTGTCAGATAATCCACCTCTTGATAGGAATGTCAAAGATTTTGTGGTCATGTTTTAAAACCACTAAACCATTCATTTTACACCTAGTCATGAAGTAATTTATTAAAGCTCAGCTCAGATGATATTACTTTTTTCCACAAAACTTTCAATGGCTTTTTGCCTTATTGGCTCATTACTAACAATTGAGGGGTATGTCCAACCTTCCCAAAGCAAGGCCCTTTACAATTGGACCCCAATTTACCTTTCAACCATTCTTTTTCACTACTTTCCAGTATGTATCCCTTAAACTCAAACTAAACTTGACTTCTAGATACTGACTTTATTCAATTCACAATTTCCGACCTCCCTACATATTCATTCACATGTTCCTTCTACCTGGAATATTCTCCCTGACTAACTCTCAAAATCCTACCTATTCTTTCATGCCTCCTTCAAAATTGAGACTTGAACACTTTCTTGGTCCACCACCCACCCGCCACTTCCCTACCCTCCATACACTCACATGCATGACACATTGCATTTCTCCAACATTGCCTCTCAGATCAAGTCTCAAATTTGTGTCCTGATTTTATTCCTTTGCATGAATTTTTGGGTTTTTTTTTAATTGGTTATGAATATTCATGGGGTACAAACCTGACTGTCACCACTCATACCCAAGAAGTGATGGCCAGATCATACTGGCAGCATGAAAATTACCACAAATTGTGATTATACCCCATGTCCCCCACCCAATTAATCCTGAACCTCCCTCCCTCTCTCCCTCTGTGCTTTGCTTATTTCACTCAATAAAAGTTTCTCCAAGCTCATCCATGTTGTTGTGAATGGCAGAATTTCTTTCTTTTTTATGGTAGAGCCGTATTCCATTGTGTATATATGCCACATTTTCCTTATCCAGTCATCTGTTGATGGACATTTAGGTTGGTTTCATATCGTGGCTACTGTAAACAGAGCTGTGATGAACATGGGAGTGCAGATATCCCTTTGACATGGTGATTTCCATTCCTCTGGGTATATACCCAGAAGTGGGATGGCTGGACCATACAGAAGATCTCTCTGTATTTGTTTGAGAAACCTCCATACTCTTTTCCATAGTGATTGTACTAATTTACAGTTCCACCAACAGTGTAGGATCATTTCCTTCTCTCCACATCCTCACCAGCATTTGTTATTCACCGTCTTTTTGATTATAACCAGTCTAACTGGAGTGAGGTGGTATCTCAATGTGGTTTTAATTTGCATTTCCCTGATGATTAGTGATGTTGAGCATTTTTTCATGTACCTGTGGCCATTTGTATGTCTTCCTTTGAAAAATGTCTATTCACCTCCTTTGCCCATTTTTTAATTGGGTTATTTGTTTTGTTACTGTGCAATTTCTTGAGTTCCTTTTGTATTATGGACATTAATCCCTTGTTGAATGTATAGTTTGCAAAAATTTTCTCTCACTCTGTATGTACATTGTCATTTCACTGTATTGATGGTTTCCTTTGCTGTGCAGCTTTTTAGTTTGATATAGTCCCATTTTTTAATTTTTTCTTTTGTTGCTTGTGCTCTAGCTCCTAAATTGTTTCCCCTATGTTTTCCCTTAGTACTTTTACAGTTTCTGATCTTATACTTGTCTCTAATCCATTTTGAGTTGATTTTAGTGTATGGTGAGAGGTGCATGTCTAGTTTCATTCTTCTGCATATGGATATCCAATTCTCCCAGCACCACTTATTGAAGAGGCAGTCTTTTCCCCATTTTATGTTTTTGATGCCTTTGTCAAATGTCAGATGGCTGTAAGCCTGAGGGGTGATTTCTGGATTCTCTATTCTGCTTCAGTGGTCTGAGTGTCTACTTTTATGCAAGTACAAAGCTGTTTTGGTTACTATAGCTTTGTAGTACAATTTGAAGTCAGGTAGTGTTATGCCTCTGGCTTTATTTTTTGGCTCATGATTGCTTTGACTATTGAGGGTTTTTTCTTGTTCCCCATGTGAATGTTAAGATTGTTTTTTCCATTTCTGTGAAGAATGTCAGTGCTATTTTGATGCGGCTTGCACTGAATCAGTTGATAACTGGGTAGTATGGCATTTTCACAATGTTAATTCTTCCAATCCAAGAGCATGGAATGTCTTTCCATTTTTTTTCTGTTTTCTTTTATTTCTTTCAGTAGTGATTTGTAGTTCTCATTGTAGAGATCTTTCACCTCCTAGGATAAATTGATTACTAGGTATTTTATTTTGGGGGGATGACTATTTTAAATGGGCTTGTTTTCTTTCTTTTTCTGCTAGCTTGTTGTTAGAGTATAAAAATGCTACTGATTTTTGCATGTGTTTTTTTTTTTTTTTTTTTTTGCATCATTCAACATTATTGAAATTGTTTATCAGCTTTACAGGCTTTCTGGTAGAGACTTTAGATTTTTCTATATATAGGAACATGTCATATGCAAATAGGGACAATTTAACTTCATCTTCTCTGATCTGGATGCCGTTTATTTCTTTCTCTTGCCTGATTGCTCTGGCTAGTACATCCAGTAATATGTTAAATAGAAGTGGTGAGAGTAGGTATCCTTGTCTTATTCCTGTTCTTAAGGAAAAAGCCTTCAGTTTTTCCATTTAGAATGATAATGGTGGTGGGCTTGTCATAGATGACTTTTATTGTGTTGAGATACTTTCCTTTTATACCTAATTTATTGAGAGTCTGTATCATGAAGGGATGTTGAATTTTGTCAAATGCTTTTCCTGCATCTATGGAGATAATTATACAGTTTTTGTCCTTGATTTTATTGATGTGATGTACTACATTCATTGACTTGTATGTTGAACCATCCTTGCATCCCTGGGATGAATCCCAATCAATCATGGTGTATAATTTTTTTGATGCATTGTTGTATTCTGATTGCTAATATTTTGTTGGGTATTTTTGCATCTATGTTTATCAAGGATATTGGCTTGTAATTTTCTTTTGTTGTTGCATCATTATCTGGTTTTGGTATCAGAGTTATGCTGGCCTCATAGAATGAGTTTGGGAAAATGGCTTCTGTTTCAAATTTTTTGGAATAGTTTGAGGAGAATTGGTATTAAGTCTTCTTTAAAGGTTTGATAGAATTCAGCTGTCAAGCCATCCAGACCTGGGCTTTTCTTTGTTGGAAGATTGCTGACTACTTCTTCAGTCTCGTTGCTTGTTATTGGTCTGTTCAGGTTTTCTATTTCTTCTTGTTTTAGTCTGGGTAATTTGCATGTGTCCAGAAATTTATCCATTTCTTCCGGTTTTTCATATTTGTTGTCATACAGTTGTATATAATAATCTCTAATAATTTTCCATATTTCTGTGGTACCAGTTGTAATGTCTCCCTTTCTGTTTCTGATTTTTGTTATTTGGGTCTTCGCTCTTCAAAAAACCAAATTTTTGTCTTGTTGATCTTTTGTATCATTTTTGGGGATTCTATTTCATTTAGTTCTGCTCTGATCTTAATTATTTTTTTTTTCTCATCTAGTACCTTTAGGATTGGATTGTTGTTGTTTTTCTAGATCTTTGAGGCATAGTGTTAAATCATTTATTTGAAGTCTTTCCATTCTTTTGATGTAAGCATTTATTGCAATAACCTTCCCTCTTAGTATTGCTTTTGCAATATCCCACAGGCTTTGGTATGACATATCTTTATTTTTGTTACTTTCCAGAAATTTTTTAATATGCTGTTTAATTTCTTCTTGGTCCAATAGGTCATTCAGGAGCCTATTGTTTACTTTCCATGTATTTGTATAGTTTCCAAGGGTTTGCTTTTTATTAATTTTCAGTTTTCGTCTATTGTGGTATGAAAAGATACTTGGAATGATTTCAATTTTTTTAAATTTTCTGAGGCTAGATTTGTGACCTAACATGTGGTCTCTACTGGAGACTCTTGCATGTGCTGATGAGAAGAAAGTATATTCTGTAGTGTTGGGTGAAATGTTTTGTATATATCTGCCAGGTCCAGTTGGTTTAGCATGTATTTTAAATCCTATGTCTCTTAGTTGATTTGTTGCCTGGAAGATCCGTCCCAAACTGAGAGAGGGGTGTTCAGGTCACCCACTATTATTAGGGTCTATTTCTTTTTTTACATCTAATAGTGTTTGCTATATGTATCTAGGTGCTCCAGTACTGGGTGCACAAATATTATGATTATTAAGTCTTCTAGCTGGATAGATCACTTTATAATTATAGAGTGGCCTTCTTTATCTCTTTTTATGGTTTTTGGTTTAGTGTTTACTTTATCCAGTATAAGAACAGCTACTCCTGCTTGTTTTGGGTTTCCATTTGCATGGTATATCTTTTTCCATCCTTTCTCTTTTAATCTGTGTGTGCCTTTACAGGTGAGGTGAGTCTCTTGAAGAAAGCTGGGTCTAGCTTTTTAATCCAATCAATCAGTCTATGTCTTTTGAATAAGGATTTTAAACGATTAACATTTAGGGTTGTTATTGACATGTATTGTTTAACTCCTGTCATTTAATTGTTTTTTGTTTAGATGTTTTAAATATCTTTTGATGATTACTTCCTGTTTTATTTCTCTTCTTCCATATTAATTGGAAATTTGAGGTGGCATGATTTAGCTTCTTTCCCTTTCTTGTTGGTATTTTTGTTTTAATGGGGGTTTTGGTCTTTCTCGTGTATCTGTGATAGCAATCATCATTATTCAGATTCCAGAAGGACTCCCTGGAGAATTTCTTGTAGGGCTGGCTGTGTTGTGGTGAACTCCCACAATTTTTTCTTGTCTGGGAAATACACTATTTCTCCCACATTTCTGAAGGAGAACCTTACTGGCTAAAGAATTCTTGGCTGGCAATTTTGTTTTCTTTTAATATTTTGAATACATCATTCCACTTTCTTCTGGTCTATAGGGTTTCAGGTGAGAAGTCTGCTGTTGGTCTGATGAGGGTTCTGTTACAGGTGACTTGCTGCTTTTCTGTTGCTGCTTTTAGAATTCTGTCCTTGTCTCTGAGCTTTCCAAATTTGACTATAATGTGTCTTGGGTAGGATCTTTTTGGACTGAATCTGTTTGGAGACCTTGAGCTTCCTGGATCTGTAGGTCTGTTATTATTTCCTTGAATAGATTTTCAATGCCTATTCCTTTCTCCTCCCCTTCTGGAGTACCTATAATTCAGATGTTAGAGTGACTTAGGTTGTCTGCTATCTCTCTTAGATTTTCTTCATTATTTTTAATTCTTTTTTCCTTTTTCTTTTTTGTCTGCCTGGGTTATTTCATAAAGAACACCTTTGAGATCTGAAATTCTTTCTTCTGCTTGCTCTACTCTGCTGCTCAAGCTCTCTGTTTTTTATTTCATTGAACAAATCTTTCATATCTAGGAGTTCTGCTACACTCTTTTCTAAGGTATTAATCTCTTTGTAAATTTCCTCCTTCATATTTTGGATATTTTTTTTGTTTCCTTGTGTTCTCTAATTGAATCTTCTTCTATTTCTTCAAGCTTTCTTAAGGTCATTGCTCAGAATTCTTTTTCAGACATTTCAAGGATTCCCTGTTCTATGGGGTCTGGAATTTAAACATTACTGTAATCCTTTGGTGGTGTCATATCTTCTTGTTTGTTTGTAGTTCTGGTATTTTTTTGTTTATGTTTGGTCATCTGGTAGAGGACTTACTTCCTCCATTACTCTGGGGATGCCTATGAGGATAAAGATTTTTTTCCTCCATTTGTAGGCTCTACTGGTGACTCTTCTTATATCAGTGTAGTTGAGCATGTGACAGATTAACTGTAGAGTGGCCCTGGCTGCTCCTGTGCTGGTGAACTATACTTGCAGTGGCAGTAGATTTGGCAGTGGCTATAGTACACAACTTTGGCTCCTGTTCTGACAGTGAGCAGTTCCCTCTGGGGCCGTAGAGTGAGCCCCCAGTGTCATGTGGGGTTTGGCTCACCCTTTTTTGGATTTGTAATGTCCATAACTTCACCTTTCTCAGCTTGCATTGCTTTGAGTGATGGTTTCCAGACTGACCTGTCTTAGGTCAGCAAAATTAATGAAAGGGAAATGCACAGAACCAAAAAAGAGCTATTGAGTCATTATTTTGCCAGTTAAGGGTATTTCAAAAGAGTTGCATCTACTATCACTATTATTACATTTAATGGGGATATTTTAATACAGCACAACAAAACACACACACACACATACAGACATAATCTCAAAATAAGTTCAGTCTTTTCTAAAAATGCTGTTTTTAGCTTTAAAGTAACACATATCTAAACACTACACTGTCCTTCCTCATTTGGTCACAAATCCATAAGAACATCTTCTCTGAATGATACTAGCCCACATTTTGGAGATTTTATGCCATATTGTATATATCTCAGGGGCTTTACCATAGCACTTAGAGTTTTTATAATTCAGTCAAGGCAAACCTATAATGTAAATATGCTATTATGGTTTTTTTGTTTGTTTCTTTCTTTGTTTTTTTATTTTGTCAATATACAATGTGGTTGATTATTGTGGCCAATTACTGAAACCTCCCTTCCGCCTCCCTCTCCCCCGTCGCTCCCAACAACCTCATATCTGTTCTCTTGTCATATCAACTTCAAGAAATTGTAATTGTTATGTCTTCTTCCCTCCCCTCACCCTCCCGATTTTAGTGTGTATTTATTTATTTACTTTTAGCTCCCACAAAAAAGTGAGAACATGTGATATTTCTCTTTCTGTGCCTGACTTGTTCCACTTAATATAATTCTCTCTAGGTCCATCCATGTCATTCCACAGGGCAGTATTTCACTATTTTTATAGCTGAGTAGTATTCCATTGTGTATATATACCACATTTTCCATATCCACTCATCTGTTGATGGACATTTGGGCTGCTTCCAACTCTTAGCTATTGTAAAGAGTGCTGCAATGAACATTGGGGAACAGATACACCTTCGACTTGATGATTTCCATTGCTCTGGGTATATTCCCAGGAGTGGAATAGCTGGGTCATATGGAAGATCTATCTGCAATTGTTTGAGGAACCTCCATACCATTTTCCATAGAGGTGGCACCATTTTGCAGTCCCACCAGCAATGTATGAGAGTTCCTTTTTCTCCGTGACCTCACCAGCATTTATCATTCACAGTCTTTTGGATATTAGCCATCCTAACTGGGGTGAGATGGTATCTCAGTGTGGTTTTGATTTGCATTTCCCGGATGCTGAGTGATGTTGAGCATTTTTTCATATGTCTGTTGGCCATTTGTATATCTTCCTTTGAGAAATGCCTATTTAGTTCTTTTGCTCATTTTTAAATTGGGTTGCTACTTTTTTTCTTATAAAGTTGTTTGAGTTCCTTGTATATTCTGGATATTAATCCTTTGTCAGATGTATATTTTGCAAATATT